>NC_056746.1:1131402877-1131560224 GCF_019279795.1 Protopterus annectens
TACAAGCCAATTGCCAACCAATTAATATGTGGTGTGGATATCCCACCACTGCCAAACAATATGTGATGCCTGTGCACTCACCCAGCAATCAAGGAGCTTCAATCCTCACAACTAACACCAGTGAGTGGTGTCCACACTGGGAAGGATAACAAGTACACACACAGTAAAGTACAATTTCCCTTAAGAGCACACAGATCATAGTCAGTCTGGGTCTGGTTTCTCACCTTCTCTCCAGATCCCCAGTAAGACTCCCCACTGGCACAGCTATAGAGTGGGGTCCTTAGCCAGGGTCCCGAGCCAAGTCCTCCTAGCACTCTCTCTGTCAACCAGTGCTTCGTGTCCCTGCCCAAGTAACTGACACACACACGCACACAGATATGATTTATATATAACCACACAGACACTCCTGGGGATGGCTGGCACAGGTTCATTAGCTGTGACCCTTCTGTCCAGGCTATAAGGTAGCAATCACTGCCACCAGGATCCTTATCAGCTACTAAAAAAGCCCTTAGCAAAGGGTGTCCAATTATTACTGTGCAATATTATCCAAATGGTGTGACTGCCCAGCAAGACTTGGAGTGGCTTTGTACAGTATCACTATATACATGCACTGTACTCTAGAGCTTAAAATTATCTCTACACAAAACAGCCACAGTTGAAAGGTTTTAAAAATATTTAATAATAAAAAAAAACACAAGACAATACTTCTTACTACACAGTGCTAGTCAAAAGATCACAGGAAAATGCTTAAAATAATACAGTAGAATAGCTCTGACAGCAATATAGAAAACAGCTAAACTTACTATTTTCTATTTCTTAAGAGAAACTCTAAAGTCCAAGATCCTACTTACAGACAGAGCAAAGAAAATGCTGGTGAGTGGTCAGTTCTTAAGACAAATGCAAGATGATCTCTCTCGGTCTCTGAGAAAGTCTTTTAAATTGATAATGCATCCTGCTGACTCATTTTAGATTAAATCATTCTTAACAATTCTCTGGTTTCCCAGGCTAGCAGAAACTCTACATTTACATTGCTTTGATCTTGCACCTGGTCAGGAAACCACAGTAATTAAAGACATTATATATGTAAAATCCAGCAATTAACTCTGGTCTAAAAACAATACAAAGAATCTGCTGGTTTAGGCACCACAGCTCCGAGTTTGAGATCAAACAGTCATACGAGGCTTAACTTATTAGCTTTCTTCCAGCAGAGAGCACTGCTGCATTTTTGACGTTCAACATTTAACACCATTTTCTTCCATTTAAGAGAAGAAGCCTGTGGCTTATATTAATATTTACAAATGACAGAATTATCTACAAAATTCTATCTGGCTAGGCTGGCAGCCTTCACATATCTTCACAGTATTCCCAAAGGTACAATAACTGGGTTAGACTAGACAAATTATATTTCACAGAAACATATGCATTTAATTGAGAACTCTGACACGCATCCAATAACTACTTCAGGTCATGCAAAAATAATTTATAAGATAAAAAAATGCAGGGCAATGAAGTAAGGATGCGAACTGGTGATTCCCCACCTACTTGTTAAAGAGAGGAATAAATTGGGCATAAATAAAAGAAAGAGATTCAGTTAAGAAGTAACATGTATTATTTACAGGTAGGGCTGACAAAAGTTAAAGTATTACAGAATAAGGGGAATCAAAGAAATAGAATGGGTGCAATTGCAGAGTGCTAAACAGAAAATAAGGGAGTCCCTGGATAATATGCATGAGTATATAAAGAGCACTGTTAAGCAACTGTTATTTTATAACTCCAAAGCACAAACATTTTGAGCAGAATGACAGACAAAATAATGTAGAAAGGATGGTTTCCAAAGTTAGGGAGTTTTTAACAAGAAAACTGACCACAGATCCTGTTGAGGTATTAGAGAAATTTCAGAAATTTAATGAACAATTGTATAAAGCAAAGAAGTGGAGAAATCAAGAAAAAGCAGAAATGGAAATATTTATAGAAGACTTAAAATATGTAAAGGTTAGAGGCAGATGAGGCTCAACAATTAATTGTTAAAACAGGAGGAGATGAGATAAAAATTGTGATATATAATCAATCTGTGGGAAGGTCTCCAGGAATAGATGGTATTCCTGTCACAGTTTAGAAGCTAGGAGGGAAATAGCAACAAACATCTGGAAGAGTTTCTATCTATTTTAAAAGGGAAGCGCCAACATCCTGAAAAAAAAAAAAAGTTGTGGTAACTGTAATACCTTAATATGGTATCCTGCTTTATATAGGTCCAGTTCAATTTTAAACCATGATTATTAAGTGTTTATGTCAATAATGGATAAAAGAATGGCAAACCTGTTGCCAAAATTGATAGATATAGATCAATGTGGCTTTGTGGAGGGGAGCCAGACTTTTGACAACATTAACAGAAAAATGATTCAGAGGGAAGCAAAATGTAAGAAAATACTGCTGTTGTTGGTAGGTCCTGATGCAGAGAAAGCAATCGGCAGTGTAAGCTGGGATTTTATGAGTAGGGCATTGGAAGCATTTGCATTTCCTAATGCAATAAGGTTAATTAGGAAGGTAAATAAGGTGGGCGAGTTCCTCTTCGTTAAGCTGTATCTGAACAGAGGAACCAGGCAGGGGAGTCCTCTTCCCCCTTTATTTGTTATATTTAGAAAGACTGACAAATACAAAGGCTTTAAATTCAAGGATATAATTGGTATAGTATTCAAGAAAAGCTCACTTTATTTGAAGATGACATTTTGCACACAGTAAAACAAAAAAAGGTTAACTTAGTGTTGTGGAACATTCTGAGACTGTACTGTGTTTTTTCGAAATATAAAATTAATGATAAAACAAAGGCTATAACTGTAAATTGTGTACTCACACATGAATTGTTTTAGTAATACCTGTATTTATGGGGACATGATAAAAAGAAGTGCTTAGGTGTATGGGTTAAAAAAATAGATGTTATGGCCACTATGGATATATGGGAAGAGACTAAACCAAAGATAATACAAACACTGAGAAACTGGAAGTTCTTGCCTACAGATATGAATAGCAAGATACAAAAAGTAAAATATTTTTAATCCCGTTAGTTTTATACACAGGCCAGGCATATTTTTTCAGCCAAAGAGGAAATTATGGATAGTAATTAATAAAGAGATGAAGGATTTTTCCTGAGGGGAGGACAAGAATCAGGCATGATAAATTAATCCTTCCAGTAGGACAAAGAGGTTTAGGATTATCAGATTTGAAGGGTTATTGTACAGCTACATGGTTAAGGCTCTTATACATACACAAAGAAAGTTATGATTCAAAGTAGAAAGGGATTATGAAGTGGGGGGGATTCAAGAAATAAGGAAAAAGTGGGATTCTGGATGCAGATCCCCAAGGGAGGTTAACAGTCATACAGAAAACTATATTCATAAAGTAGCAGAAATATATTAATAACTAAGCTAACAAGGGAGTGAAAAAAGGAGAATCTGCTGATACTGAAGACTGCAATTAGGGGTACAGGGAATAGCCAAGAGGGAAATGGAATTTACTGGAGGAAGCTGGCAAAGGAACCAAAGTAATGGGAACAAAGAGACGGAGAAGGTAATAGAGTGGGAAGAAGCCAAAAAGACATCTGGACTGCAGGCTAGCGATTGCCTAAAGAGAAAGGGATAGGGGAGTCCTAAGTGAAAGACCTGCTCAAGTTGAGTTTTTAGTTGAATCTAGAAAAGAAGCTGCTGTTAAAAAGGGTATAATTAGTAGGGCGTATAAAATATCGCACAATAAAGAATAGTTTTGCAAAATCTTATGCCCTTCTCTTCCACGTTGCAGTATTCTTACTGTGGGATTTCCCGCCTCAGGCAACCCTATGTCAGCTCCTATACAAAACTTAAGTCTGGTTGCTGTAGATGCGTGGGACATCACACGTAGGGCCATAAACCAGGAACCTTAAATGTGACATCTGCACGCACAGACCTCAGAACTTGAAGGCCAGATAGACCATCTTAAAGAGAGAAATAAATAATTATCAGCTAGAAGAGCCAAGTGTCATATGCTGGCTTGCTGCTCTTGGTTAAGGGTAGAGCTTCCTAAAAGCTAGGAGCTAGGTTAGTAGTCCAATGTAATGCAGGGGAAAGGTGGGAGGGATGGAATACAGCAACATAGAAGAGAAGGACATCTATGGTTATGGTAAGATTTTACACAATTATGCTGCGTCTTTCTATTCATATGTTGCAGTATTCTTACTGTGGGAGAGAACCACAGCTAGTTAGAGGTAAGGGTGGTGAAAGAGGTGGAAGATTCCACAAACCCCTGCAGGATTGTTCTAGCAAAGCCTGACCTGGCTCTGGAGACTTTGTCTAGTTTGTCATGTTTGGTGAATGTGTGGATAGTGGACCAGGTGGGCAGCTTCTAAAATGGAAGCTGTGTCCAGCCCTTTGAGGAAGGCTCTGGAAGCAGCCATACCTCTGGTGGAATGAGCTCTCACCCCTCCCCCCTGCAGTAAAGGTTTGCCATGGTGTGAGTAGCAGAATTAAATGAATTTTCTGATCCAACCTGAAATAGTTTGCTTGGAAACTGCCTTGCCCATAGCCCTGGGGTGGAAGAAGACAAAAAGTTGATCAGATTTTCTGAAGGGCTTAGTTTTGTCTAGGTAACATCTAAGTTGTCTATGCACATCCAGGGAATGGAGAATCTCACTTTTGTTAGTTGGAGAGGGGAAGAAGGTAGGCAGGTGAATAGATTGATTTAAGGACAGCTCGTTTACCACTTTAGACATGAAGGAAGGGTTAGTGCGCAAGGTCACCCTGTCCTCGTGGAAAACAGTGGGGGGGGGGGGGGGGGCAGGCCATGACAGCCTGTAACTCTGACACTCTCCTAGCAGAAGTGATAGCCACCAACAGTACAGTTTCCATATGTACATAGTTGTAAAGTAGCATTGCTAACCAGTTCAAAGGGGCCAAGTGTTAGTTTTTCCAGGACAAAGTTTAATCTCATGGTGGCAGGATGGGTTTTCTAGGTGGTCTGATGTGCAAGACCGCTCTCTGGAAAAGTTTAACATCTAGCCTGGATAGTAAAGGGGGTTCTAGGGTGCAGGCAGACAGATATGTCTGAAAGATGTATTTTCACTGAGGAGTAAGAAAGGCCATCCTTAATGAGTTCCTACACATATGCAAGGACTAGGGAAGGGTCAGCCTGGCTGGGGTCCCTGTCTTTACTTAGATACCATTTTGAGAATCTCTTTTTACTAGCAGGTTTCCTGGCCTCCCACAAGACTAAGCACATTCTCTGAATAGTGGTGTCTAAAAGGGATTAGAAATTTATCACCCAGAGTGTTAGTGCTAACATCTCTTGGTGAGGATGGATTAGGGTTCCCTTTTGCTGTGCGAGAAGGTACACCTTGTGGGGTAACTTGTGATTGCCTTGGCTAGTGAGTGAAGTAGGGGGAACCAGTGCTGCCTTGGTCAGTAGGGGGTCAAAAACAAGATTTTTGGTTTGTCCTTCCTGATTTTCAGAAGGACATTTTGGATTAGAGGGAAGGGGGGAAAGCATAAAAAAGACCCTTCCAAGGAATGCTGAAGGCATCTACTCTCCAGACTAGTGGGGAGTGATCCTTGGTGCAGAAACTGACCAACTGTCTATTCTGGGGGAAGGCAAACAGATCCACTTGAGGAATGGCCCACCGGTGGACAATGTCCTGAAAGGTTTCCCTGTTCAGCATCCACTCGTGCTGAAGAGAAGATGTTCTGCTTACAAGATATGCCTGTTTGTTGTCCTGAGAGGGTATGTATGAAGCCTGCAGGGACAGGTTGTGCCTGGAGATGAGGTCCCAGACTTGTAGAGTTATTCTGCAAAGGAGGTAGGCTTTGGTTCCTCCTTGTTTGTTGAGGTACCACATAACTGTGGCGTTGTCTGTGAACATTACAAGGGGACCAGGATGGAGTGTAGGAAGAAAAGCCTCCAGGGTTAGAACTGCAGTCATCTTCCTGACATTGATATGTTTCTTTTGAAGGGCAGGACTCCAAATTTCCTGAACCCTGACGTCCTTGCAGGTGGCTCCCCACCCTAGGTCTGATGCATCTGTGTAGATGAACTGGTTTGGGGAGGGCATTTGGAGAAACAATCCCAGGTTGTTAACAGATTTGCTGAATCCACCACCTTAGCTCCAATTTGAGGCAGGGCAAAAAGGAGATTTACTTCTCTAAAGAGTGTAGGTGTTGTGACCACATGTTCTTGAGGTACCATTGGAACTTCTGCATGTGCACTTGCCAAGGGAAGCATGGGAATGGTGGCTGCCATAAGCCCCAGGAGTTGCAGAAATTGTCTTGCAGAAATCTGGGATTCCAGTAAAAGGTTTTGAAAGTGAGTGGAGAGGGAGTGGACCTTTTCCTGTGGAAGAAAGGCCCGCATTAGATCTGTCCTGATCCTGCAGCCCAGAAAAATGTTGTCTTGCGAGGGAGCAAGGAGGATTTGTTTATACTGAGGGTGAAGCCCAGGTTTTGAAGAAAGGTAGCGGTGAACCTGAGGTGGTCTCTGAGATGGGTTTATGTCTCTGCTAGGAGGAGAATGTCATTTAGGTAGGGGTAGAGTTGGATACCTTGGGCCCTGCAGTAAGCAATGGCTGGGGCTAGGCATTTTGTGAATACTCTGGGTGCTGTAGACAAACCAAAGGACAAGGCTGTAAACTGAAAATGAGAGCAGGGTCCAGAAAAATGTAAACATTTTCTGTTGGAGGGTTTTAAGGGGATATGAAGGTAAGCCTCCTTTAGATACAGAGTGTCCATGAAGGCCTGGTCTGGGATAAGAGGGAGTACAGTTGGGAGGGAGAGGATTTTGAAAGAAGGAACTTATAGAAATAGGTTGAGGAAAGATAAATCCCTTTTTATAGGTCTCCAAGGGCCATCCTTTTTGGGACTAGGCAGTGTCTCGAGTAAAATCCTTTTCCTTCCTGCCTAGGAGGAACAGGTTGTATTGTTCCTAGTTTTTGGAGGCCTTGAAGAATTTGTGGCAGGAGGTAGATTTGTTTTTTGGGGGGTCTGGAATGGGCTTTTCCCTCCAGGAAAGGAAGTATCCATTTTGAATGATACTCAGTATCCATTGGTTCGAAGTGGTGGTTTTCCAAAGAGGTAAACAGTGGGATAGGCGGGCTGACAAAGGCAGATAGGCAAGGCAGTTGCACACTGTTGGGTGCATCTCTATCCTGAAAGGACTGTCTAGGACTTGGTTGAGAGGTGACAGGTCTGGATAAGGTTTGCCTTCTGGTTCCCCTCCTGTGCTTGGAAGATGAGGGGGTGGCAGAGGAAGGGGTTCGCCTGACAAATGAGGTTTTAGCAGGGTAGTTCCTGGAATACTTTGGAATAGGGTACACAAGCAAATGCTTGATGTCCTGCAGTTCCTTGCTTTTCTCCTGTAGGTTTTTAAAAAGTTTTGCAGACTGTTTTCCAAACAAAATGTTATGGTCTAATTTTTGCTCATCAGGAACCTTATAATCTTAGTTTTAAAGTCTTCTGGAAGAGGTTGTAGGTCCAGCCAAGAGCATCTGCAGAGGATGGAAAGCAGAAGCTGCTGACCTAGCAGAGGCCTTTGCAGGGTCATAACTGCACCTAACTGAATGTCTGGCTACCTGTGAAGCCAGAGACAATTTAGATGTTATATCTGATTTAGTAGGGCAGTCAGGTATGGCAGCTAGGACATTAGTTTCTTGTGAGACTAGGTCCAGTACATATGTAACCATGTGTGTCTGGTAATTTACAGCACGGAAGGCCGGGGTGGAAGAGGTATACACTTTACCAATCCTGTCCATGCTTTTGCTGTCTTTATCAGTAGGCAAAAGAGATGCAGAGGGAATAAGTCTGGATTGCTTGTTAGGGGCGACCGCAATAAATGCAGGGTCTGCCAAGGGGGGGTTTAACTAAGAATTTTTGCTCATCAGGAACCTTATAAAATCTGTCTGGTCTTTTATGTGCAGGTGGTTGAGGGTCTGGATTTTTGGATGCAGAGGTAAAAGCATCCAGATAGGCAGGTAAGACTGGTGGGATGGCTGATGGGGAGAGAGACTCCACTTGAAGGAGTTCAAAATACCTCCTCTGAGTGTCAGTCATCTGGGTAGTGTCCAATTTAAAGTACTCTTTCATCTTAGTTATTGTTTCACCAAAGGTAATGTCCTCTGGTGGCGAGTCCCCTTCAACTAATTCCTCATCTGGTGAATAATATTCTAAAGGAGAGGCAATCTGGGATGCATAAGAAATGGACTCTTCAGAAGAAGAGTAATACGGTTCTAGTCCCTCCTCTTTTTCTTGGGTAGTCTGCAAGGGGAGAGAAATGGCAGAGGCAGGCCTAGGGCTGAGCACAGGTACAGTAGTGGAGGGAGTACAGCCTGTGGGCCTGAGGGCCATAAAGGCCTGCATCAGAGAGTTAGTGAAAGACTGCCAGTCTGGGAACTGCTTCAGGGGTTGGAATCAAACATTTAGTTTTCTGTTTTCGTTTAGTAGGCGTTGGTTTGGGAGAAGGCCTAAGCTCAGAAACTTGAGTCTCAGGAATAGGACACTCTGAAGGTCATCAGACTGTTTCCGGTTCCCCCTCGATGTTGGTAGGAACCAACATCTGTGCTATCTCTGTGGACATACAGGGCATAACTTCTGAAGCGGCTTCCTCGGTGGGCGACAAAGTAATCGGTTCAGTCAGGCGTCCCTCAACTCCTACATCGGAAGCTGGAAGGACGTTCGATGGCAGAGAGGCAACAGAAATAGGCCTGGAAACTTTGGCATTTTTCCGTGGTGGTTCAGTCAGAGCAGCCAATTCGGGGTCCATTCTAAGTGCAAGCTTTTTGAAACGTTGGTTCTGTAAATCTAAGTGTGGCCAGACAGCTGCAGGGGGTCTTTGGTACAAAAGACTGGAAATTGAACAAGCAATATGATAGTGTTCCTTCAAGACAAAAGACACAATGGTCGTGGATATCCTTATACGGTATCTGACGCCCGTAACAGCATTTGCCCTTTTTAGCAGACATTGGCTAATATTAAAAACAGCTAACCAAGCTCAAGCAAAAAGAACAAAAAGTTTCCCCAATGGGGTACTTAGCTTTTAGAAGTCTATGAAAGTAGGAATGAAGTGATGTCATCTGCGGCTGAAAAGTTCCGAGGTCTGTGCATGCAGACGTCACATTTAAGGTCCCTGGTTTTTGGCCCTATATATGATGTCCCACGTACCTACAGCAATCAGGCTTAAGCTTTTGTATAGGAGCAGTCGGGTCTCCTGAGGTGGAAAATCCCACAGTAATAATACTGTAACACTGGAATAGAAGGACATCTATAGGTATCAATCAAAGGAGGTCTGAAAAGATTGGGAAAAGAGATTAGATAAGTAATTCACAAAGAAAGAATGACAGGAGATATGCAGTGCTCCCAAAACAAAGTTTAGAAAATTCAAGGGTTTTCTGTAAGTGTTTGTGCGTGTATTTTTATACTCTGAGCAGACCCCACACAATTTTTCCTGGGTAGATAGCAAATGGAGGGGTAATAGGGAATAAGTAGGGAATATATGTTTTGGGAGTGTAATGAGTTGCCAAACTTAAAAAATCCCTACAGAGTACTCTGTCAGGATTACTAGGTGAATGAGTGTAACAAAGGAAATTATTTTTTTTTGTGCTTAGATACAGGATCTGAATTGACTTAATATAGTACTGCCTTGTTCAATTCCGGTTGCTGCCAAAAAAAGCATTTACTAGAAAATGTAAATCAAAGTCTAAAACCAACCATACTTGAAACAGCAAATATTGCAACAGAGATAAAAACAGGAAGTGGGATCTTTAGTAAAGGGGTAGGAGTAAATTACAAAGAAACAATGGAAAGTGTGGGAACAATAGGTTCATAGGTTGGTACTAGACTATCGGCCCTATGGCCTATACAAGACTAGCAATAACAATTCCCTGGCTATTTCTTCCCACAGTGTTTTGGAGGAGGAATAAGGTTTATGAGAAGGCAAGAACTGAGTAATTTGTGTAATGCCGAATTGACAATTTTGTATAGAGCAAGATATTTTCTATATATATGTATAATCTTTGTAAATGTGAACTTAATATTGTCACAACTGGTAACTCAATAAAGGTGTTTAAAAAAAAGAGCAAAGTAGGAAACCACCTTCCCATTTTTCAGAGCATTATCCCAAACTATGTTCAATACACCAATCTCAAAATACTCTTTCAGTTCTCAGTTACAAAATGTGAATTTTCCAGCTGGCTACTTTTTATTATTTTGAAACAGCTATGCAACACAGAGAGCAGGGAGCTGCATTTCTGGATTCACAGTGGATTTCAAAATGCAGTTTCCTTCCTAATTGTCACTATACTACCCAGGGTGTACTGCTACTATTAAAGTTCCTTTAACATATTTTTATAATGACACAAGAATGGAATTCAAGCATATGAAGTGCCAGAAACATACAGTACACAGCACTAGTCATAATACACCACCACCTTTGATGTTTCTACACTTATACATAGGGGATGATTAGCTCTGTATTTTCGCATTTTGCCAGTCACATACATTATACATCCTGGAAAAACTTCCCATCTGCAGTACAAGTATGCAACAGCTTGTATAACTCTGGCAGTAAAACTGTGATATTTCACTCATCATACTAATGGCAATGGCATCTGTTATACCATAATGAGCCACATTGCCAACATGTTATGACATTTCCTGAAAACATGACACTTGCATTAAATTCTAATGGTACTCATTACCTGTAAATATACTAACACCCAATGAGGCCCTATACTTCCCAATGTCCTCAGTCCAGAATCATGCCGAAGAGATTTACGTTTGCACTGACATACATGCTTTGCATGCCCTGAAATTGAGCAATCTATATAAACTTGCACCATACAACCACAACTGATGTTTCTCACAGTAGTTAAGCAAAAGGGCTAAGTAATAATACTTGTCATTGAATGTCTGTTGTGTTCTGTGCAAAACTGCTATACCAGATTACTTCTGTAGCCATTCAGTTACTAGTGGGCAACTCCTCAGATTACCTGTTGGGTACTGATTGATTAATTCTATCTGGAGACAGCACAGACTATTTATATCCACATGCAAAAATATTACACAGCCTCCATTCCAACTGTGTGTTCTTCATTGCCAAGCTGTACACTAATAGAGCAGACGTGTGTGAAAGTAAATCAAGCAATTAAATCTTGTACATTTTTTATTAAAACAATGTGGTAATATTCCATTTCAGTAAATTATAATCCCCTTACAATTCTTTATGAATATTTTTGGTCCCTCTCAGCCTTGGCTATCCAACAATTTTGGCCTCTCATTTACCCTTTCATTCTTCCATCCCAATCCTATTTGTCCTTAAACCCTGAAATTACTCCAGAGGGTGCTTCATTTACAGGAATATTTACCTTATCATAACCCTTAGGCTTGGCAGTCAGCAGCAGTAATGGGCAGTCTCCTACGGCTTTACTGGCTTTCTTTCTTTTGCCTATCTGCTTACCCTATGGTCTTAGGTCAGCATGTTGCTGAGAAAGGGTCAGTGATAAAGGGAAAAAGATTAACATACGGTTGTAGTTCCTGAGTACACTGCAGTACATTGCTTGATAAATACATGTATTATGCCTGGAGCTCCATTCATGCTCTTAGTCCGGTGTCTGTACCTCCAAAAGGTGACATTTGATTATCAGGACTTGGTCACATTCTTCTCCCCCGGATGGATAAGTGGACATTAGGTACTCAGTCCCATAACTCCACTACCAGGTCCACCCATCCAGGCTTGACAGTCAAACCTGGGTCACTATGTATACTGTCAGGGTTCAAATTCCTCAGAACCAAATGGATTGCTTTAGAACACCCATATATAACATGGACAATGTGCAACTAATTCTACCCAGAGGAAGCACTGCAGTACTACAATGTTCTATTAAAACATGACTCGCACTGGGAAATCATGTAAAAACTAACATTCCTGTGATGAAGTACTAGGAAAAATGAGGACAATTATTTAACAAAACCCAATGTCTTGAAAGCAGTTTGGGGTTCCATGCAAACTGTCTAGAAAAATCTTAACTACATAAAATCAAAAACTACAAATAAAGATTATGCCATATCTACCTCCGCTCCCCGTAACCTGATAATTCTCACATAACTTACATATCCATTCTCAGCTAAACCCCTTTTAAGCATCCTCTGTTCAGAGCATATTACTCACTGTGCAGCCAAAAAAAAAAGTCTACCCACCTGACCCCCTACATAAAAGTAAGACAGGACACAAAGTATATCGATGACATTGTCTCCTAGTTCTGAAAACAACCTCCTCATAATGCTGACAATAAAAAGTGAAGAAGTTCTTGAATATAACCAAAAAAACAGATGAAGAAAAACCACTAAAAAACGAAATCCACGGAGACCTTGTCCAGAGCCACCAAGCCACACCAAACTGATCTAAATCAAGATCAGCTTGGTGTGGCTTGGTGGCTCTGGACAAGGTCTCCGTGGATTTCGTTTTTTAGAAGTTCTTGAATATACTATTATACTAACAATGCTGTATTACTGACCATGCTGTAACATAAAATAGTTTTTGTATACTGTGTACAATCAGTATGGAAAAAACATGCACTACTGTTCATTGTTAAATTAAGAGTTAACTTGTTCTTTTCTGCAATATGCCTTAAAGAATGCACATGTAATTATACATCATTGTCCTATACAAAGTAAATTAAAAAAGTAGAATAATTTTGCTAAAAATTTGTAACATGAAGCACAACACTGAACAAATTCTGCCACTTTTTTGTGTTTCTGTCTGTCCCACGGGCACCCCTCAGTAGTGTGCACAACTTCCCTTAAACACATTCAAAGGTCCAATAAAAAAAAAAAAAAAAACCCTGAAGCGGCTCCCTTCAGTCTGGAATAAAATCCCAGTCCAGGTTAGGCAGAGTCCCTCATTGACTCTCTTCAAGAGGAATCTTGATGAGTGGATGGGAGATCGTAGGTTTACCCCGGGTATCACTTCTGTGTCACTGTTAGACAGAGGCACAGTATACTAACCTCGAAAAAGGGCATAGCAAAATAAATTTAAAATGGGCGGCGAAAGCCAAACACATTCTGGCTAGGCTTATAAATGCCCTAGGGCAGATAGCCTAGTATGAACCTATGAACTGCCTGCATACAAGAACACGGAGAGCGGAACCTTATACAAACCAGTAAAAGCCACTGCAAGTTCTATTTTTATCAACAGACTGTGAGCAGTGTAGATCTATTATAATCTTCTCCCTGTGATACTCCTACTGATTCGTCTGCTGTGCACACTACTGGACTCCGCCCCCCCCTTTCCTCCCATTTACTGTAACAAATGTATACATTTTTCCAAATGTTTGCATTTATTTTATATTCTTATATTTTATTTATCTTGTATATCACATTTCTTTTATATTCTTATATTTTATTCTCCCATTTACTGTAACAAATTTATACAATTTCCCAAAGCTACATTTATTTTATATTCTGCTTCCCTGATGCTCTATTAAATCTGCTTTTGAATTCTCAAAGATAAACAGACACCTCAATCTGCTTTTGAATTCACACAGATAAACAGACACCTTCGGGTACTGACCGGGGCTAGCTGGTTGATTGTTTTTCTCTTCTCACAGCTTTCTCCTAGTCCTGGTCCATGCTGCCCCCCCCCCTTTTCTTGTTCTCCTAACACAATTCTAGTGTAAGTTTCCTAGCCCTGTTAAACCTGTTTTTTCACAACTTTCTCCAAACCCTGGCTCTTAGCCCCCCTTCTTTCAGTCTCCTAAATAATCTTATTGTAAGCTTCCCAGCCCTGTCAATCCTGTCTATTCCCTCCCTCTTCCTCTTGAGAGATTTCTTATTCTTTCCCTGAGCTGCGGCGCCATCTTTAAATACTAAAAACCTCTGCCTGACTACACTCTGTTTCTGTCTGTCCCATGGGCATCCCTCAGTAAGTGTGCACAACTGTAAGTACCATTTGTACTTATGATCATACTTGCATACTGAATCAAAAAACATGATGTAGAAAGGCACCATCTTCTGACTTAGCTTTCCTGCCCTTGCTTCATAGAAATCCCCAGTAGTGTACTCGCTTATACCATATGTCATTCTTTTTTAATTAGTACTCTATTGTCATAATTTACTGCATGTCTCTTTCTAAAACCCCTGGCATAACTACATTATTTTCCTACCTCTCAGTGAACTGCAGCTCCTCACTGCTGCATAAATAATAAAAACAAACAGGAAGGTAACATTCAAACCAAAATGATAGGCTGTCCTATTTCTGTAGTTGGTAACCTTCTCACAGACTGTTTTCCATTTGGAGACTGCTGCTCATCCCGGAAGGTGTAACCCGCTCCGTTTGCCTGCGGGCTCACTCCGCTCCCCTACCCTGCCCCCAAATCTCACCCACCCCCACTACCTGTACTTTTATACATTTCCAACTCCTCCCCAAAAAACACCTCTCCAATTACAATACACCTAAGCCAAACCGCACCCACCTGTAGATCTACATCACCCCAAACATCCACCCCTCCTACAATGCTCTACATAACATCTCTCCCTATAACCCCATTTGTCCTACTAATCTCCCTATCTTCTCTTACCCATCTCACACTTTTTCCGAACCCTTGTCATAACTCCCACACACACTCCACTACATCTTACTATCAACCTCACTTCCCATCTTACTGATCCATCTCACATGAACTCTTTACTTCTAACCCAATCTATTTTTTCAAACCAAAACTGCTCCCAACCAAAACTGCTCCCAACCCCCCTTGTACTCCCCTCTTAAATGTGGCACTGGAAAATTACTACTCTCACGCCACCCTTGCCCAACACACTGCCTCACTCTTCTACTCCACCACATCTCTCTCTATCTGCTGACATCCACCCCAAGCCCGGGCCCATCACTAACATCAATCTCATCAAACCCTCCACTCAACCCACAAACTCAAAGTCCATTCGCCTTACAACACTAAATGCACAAAGCCTAGAAAAACAAACTGCCCAACCTCCATGCCTGGCTCTGCCATATCCACCCTGACATTACCATTTCTGAAATCTGGCTGAAAACCTATATAAAAGATAGTGAAATCCTACCACCAGGTTTCCAAATCATTTGCGATGAGCCCATAAAAAAGGAAGTGGAGTAGCAATAATCTACCCAACCTCCCATACCATAACTCCCTACTCTTATGCCAACCTTTGCCAATGCTGAAATTATAACAGGTTTACTAAAAATCAACCACAAGTCCATATGTATCACTGCCCTCTATATTCCTCCTGGTGAGAATATCAAAACTCTTGAAAACATCCTGTCCTTGTTCTCCTCCAATATAAAAAATGAAACCTATATACTTGGTGATACCAACATCAACTGGAATACTATAAACTCTGAACACCCGTCCCACACAATCAACCTGTACTTCTCCCAACTAATACAATCTCCAACCAGACCAAATAAAGATGGTACCTCTGGTACCATCATTGACTGGATGCCAACAACTCACCCAAACCTCATCACCAAAGCCGGAACATTGCCTGATCCTCTCAGCGAGCACCTACCAGCCTTTGCCGACTGTCTCCCATCTCCACTGCATAAACACCACCACTACAGCCAAACCTGCATACTCTCCTCTTTCAACCCTCTAGCTTTCTCTGAATGCTTAAAGCATACTGACTTGTCCCCTCTAAAAACTCTTCCTCTAGATGATGCTGTTTCCTACTTTAACCACTCATTCCGAACCCTTCTCAATTAGCAAGTACCCCTCTAACCAAACGCATCAAAACCAATCCCTGCCCACGGTTATCAAAAGATACTAAACTAGCCTTGCAGGGACAAAAAATGGAAACCATCAAAAACATAATAACCCTAACACCCTCCTAGAGTATAAGCAACTATGAAACTCCGCAAAAAAACTAATAATTAAAGACCGCAAAGCCCACTACTCCAAACTCCAATCCTTGCACTCAACAAATCCCCAAAAATTCTGGGACTTCATCTCACCCATGCTACATCCTGGCAACAAAGAAAACCCCTGCTCAGACCCCAATCTCTCAGACCTTGAAACAGCCAGTCAGTTCAACTCATTCTTCACAGACTGCATAGCTAGACTATCAGCCTCTTTCCCACCCCCTCCTGCCCCAAACACCACCCCAATCATCAACATTCCTCCACATCCTTCTGCCTCAAGCCCATCCCACAAGCACTAAAAAGACTTCCCCTCAAACTCAAACCCTGTCGCAATGCACCTGACAACCTTCCACCCACCTTCCTCAAACAATCTGCAGACAGCATTGCCTATCCCATCTCTATTCTTATAAATATATCCATACAAGAATCATACATCCCTTCTATCTGGCACCATGCTTACATTATCCCCCTCAACAAAGGTGGCAATAACACTGATACCACCAGCTTCAGGCCTATTGCCATCCTTTCCCCTCTTTCTAAAATACTAGACAAAACAATACAAGCACAACTCATGGCACACCTAACACTAAACAATCTCCTCTTCCCTACTCAACATGGTTTCTGACTTGCCCACAGCACCATGACTGCCCTTCTTTCCTTTCTTGAAACCATAAACCTCGAACGTGACTCGGGCAAGTTTATATCCACACTATTCCTATATCTGTCAATGGCCTTTGACACCATCTCACACACCCTACTTATATCCCAACTCTCCACTCTACACCTCTCTCCCACCACCATCGCCTGGTGTTCCAGCTACTTGTCCAACCGTCAACAAGCTGTCCAATGGAAAACTTCAACCTCCTTCTTCCTTCCCACACCCACAGGTGTCCCAGAAGGTTCTGTTCTTGGCCCTCGTCTCTTCAACCTATTCATTAACAACTTTCCCCAATCCATCCCAGACTCCTCTATCATCCAATATGCAGATGACTCAATCTGCTCAGCCTTCTCCCCCTCTGAGCTCCTAACAAAAACCCAACTAGCCTTCTCCAAAACAGAAACCTAGATGCAGTCTAACCATCTGGCACTAAATGCAAATAAAACCAAAATAATGTTTTTTTCCCCTACCAAAAACTCTATTGACAAATCCACATTCACCATACAGAGCCAAAACACCCTCCTTGAAATCGTTCAAACACCAAGCTTCTTGGCATCATTATTGATGAACTAAAATCTGACACCCACATCCGCGTCGCAATCAAGAAAACCCACCAAAAGTTAGGTCTCCTCTACAGGCACAACCGCTACACATGCCCCTCTACACGTCGAACTCTTGCAGCCACCTTCCTACTCCCCTCCCTTATGTATGGTGCCCCTCTTTTCACCAATCTCCATCTTGGCCTTAGGTCCAAACTTGAATCCTGCTACCACAAGATCTCCAAATTTGCAACTAATTCAAAAAAGTCATCCCACCACTACCACTTTCTCCTCACCCTCAGCTGGCTTGAACTACCCAACTAACTCAGTTACCTACAACTCACCATTGCCCACAAGCTCATCTTTAAACGTGCCAACTGCCCAGCTCTTGCTACTTCCTTAAAACCTTACATTCCCAACCGCTCACTCATATCCAAAAACCAAAACCTCCACAAACCTGCATGACCACCTGGCCATCTACTGCTGTCCCCACTCCTTAGCTAAACAGTGGAACTCTCTCCCCCACACACCTACCTAACCATACAAATTTGAAATCTCAGCTACTCTCTCACCTTTCTTCCAAATGGGAATGCCCTTGCCACACTCCAACTTAAAACCCTCCACCCCCACATTCCACCTTGCACTGACTCATCCAACTACCTTTACTATTACTTCATCCCACCCAAAACAATCCCTCCCCTACCAAAAACTAATTTTCTCTCTATTATACTATACTCTCCAGTCTCAATTATACTATTACCCTCTCCATGCATAATATTTTCCTAACCTACTTATGACTAGTAGCTATATATTTTGAAATGTTAAACCTACAATTGATTTTATAACAAAAATATTCACTTTATGTAAATGTTGAAATTTCTGTACTGAATTATGTCTTTTCATTTTTGTAACATTGTGACAAGCCAAATGCAAATATGATGGAGCTTATCTGTAAATGTTTAATTAGCTGTATGGACTATGTCCTTTTGTAACGTGAAATGTAACTTGCAATTATTGTGGAGCTTTTCTCCCCGAGCCTCTACTGAAAAGAGGCTCTTCTTGGCCCAGTGGACTTCCCTGGTCAAACTTAAATAAAATAAAAAACAACCATTTTATTACTTTTAATGCTGGAGTCAAACTACATATTTTACAGTTCCTATAATGTTGCAGTGACACAGCACTTCAATGTGTTTTTACAGTTCTGCTTATGTGAAAACAGATGTCTTAGGCTGTTTGTTTTCTATGTTATAGCTGCTGTGTTGCCACAAACACTTCCACTTTTTGAGTATAGCCTTTTCTAAGCTCCTTAAAAGAGATCATGATGAATAAATACATTGTAGGATTCTTATATTACTAATATTTTTGTGCACTAAGTTTTCAGTGTCCTCATTTGAGCAGATGACTATCTACATCATTTTATATGTATTTTATTGTCAGGAAAAGTGGTACTTTAGATCAGCAGAAAAACATTAGTACCACATAGGGCAGTTGTGTAATTAACTGATTTGAAGTTACGGTTCAGTTAGTTATATGAGAGTCAAGATATACTTAGAATAGATAACAACTGAATCATTTAAACAGACAAAGCTATTATATGATTTCTAACTGTAGAACTTAGAATTCAAGATTCCCAGAGTCTTTTTAGTAATTGCTGTACAAAAAGCTAAGAGCTAAGAAGGAGAAACATATACAGCTACATATGTACCTGTTGAAGGCAGCACAATATTCACACGTTTTGTCATTTATTTCATACCATTACAAGGAACCACAAAAGCTGCTGGTTAAACGGAGGAAAATCTTTACTTACTGCAAGTGTAAGTACAGAGAAATATAACCTTTATCACAACAGCTTCCAGGGACGAAAATAAAAAAAATTTTACTAAACAAATGCAGCAAATATTGAGCCATATCGGAACCATATTACAATTGGGAGGCAAGTTCTACCGGGACTCCTTAAAACCACTGTTACAAGCCCAGAACTTTTTTTTTTTTTTTTTAAGGAAAGGTTTTTGAACTAAATGCCTATGTAGTATTACTTCTCACCTTTATATGTCTGCTCCAAGTACAGACAGTTTTTTTTTCTGACTGGAGGGTTACAGATACGTATTTCTGCTTTAAGAAAATGACTGTCAAATTAGCCAAGACTCACACAGCCAACCAGCACTTAATGAGATGTTTCCCTTCTAGCATCATCCAGCAGTGTCTGGTGTTCTACACTCAGAAAGAAAAGCCAGAACAAACACTAGAGGAAAAACACTGTGGCTTCAACATCAATATCCTTAGGGAGTATATTGATGGCAGGAAGAGAACAAGGAAAAAAAAAAAGAAGTAAAAAAAAAAAAGTATCATTCCCAAGTTACAAATAAAGACCAGTTCTTACAGCTTCAGTATATAATCTCAAACAATACTGTGGAACAACTATGAATGTAACAACTCTTTACTCCAATATACATGTGGTTTGAAA
Source organism: Protopterus annectens (assembly GCF_019279795.1). Taxonomy (NCBI): domain Eukaryota; kingdom Metazoa; phylum Chordata; order Ceratodontiformes; family Protopteridae; genus Protopterus; species Protopterus annectens. The sequence continues at coordinate 1,131,422,430 of NC_056746.1, forward strand.
GCATCTGAACATTTTTGTGGGAAACAGTTTCACGCTGTCTCATTCAACATACCTTTCTGTTAAAGTCATTTTTGTAGATTTAATGCATATATGATTGATATATATATATATATATATATATATATATATATATATGTGTGTGTGTGTGTGTGTGTGCGCGCGTGTGCAGGATACGCTTTTCTCCAGCATGTGCCACTCAAAGCAGTCTGTAGGTGGCCCCATACGAGTTGGAAAGCATTTTCTCTGACTGAATGTTTCTTTGCAAACCCATTTATTGTATTAAATTTGAAGGAGAGATGCACTACATTTTGGAAAAACATATGAAATTGAATAGCTTAGTTTTCTTAAATTTGAAATAAAATTACAGGTTACTTGTGATCCAGAGGAGAGACTACCTCTGGTGAGCACAAAGCAATACTAGTTGCTATCAACATGCATGCTGCTGCTGGGCAGTCACTAAGGGGGGTACAAACATACTGCTGCTCCATGTGGCTGAGGAAGACAGGAGCCACCTTAGCGGAAAACTGATTTAGTTGGCCATTACTACTATGTAACATGTAGATCTAGGACCTAGGGTAGGTCTTGGCCCCTCCTACTATGTAAAATGTAGAAATGGGATTGGGGACAGTTCATGAGATGTGGAAACTGCAAGGAAGTATGTGGCAAGAAGTCATTCCAATGACACTGTGGCGTGGCAGCTGATATTCATCCTTCTCCTGCACGTTATGCTTACTACGCTGTACTAGAGGGAAAAACATAGGCATATGCAGTAATCATGTCAGACAGCCCCCCCCTCCCCCCCACCCATGCTACTTCTAGAGATATGCTAATGACACTGATCCAGGGAGAGAAATATTAAACCATATGCAACCATTACTGAGATGTACCTGGTGTGTGTGCGTAGGGTTGGTGTTGTGTAATTTGATGGCAGTGCTGGGATCAGCAGACAATGGAGAGGAGAACACTGGTTCATCATATCTGCTCACCATTGTGATGCACATGGAGATCAAAGGGGTATCTGTACTGCATTAAATGGTGTCAACTTCACGTTTGTGAGGGGAAGGAGGTACTCAATGTGCTACACACTGACGATATATCAGCAGGGAAAATACTGTACATGAGTGTTGTGTCTAGGTGCGTAGTAGCACCAGTCAGAATGTATGGGAAACGGTGATGACAGTATATGTTCTGCAAGCACCACTAATGAGAAGGGGTATGCATGCCTCACAGCAGCTAATACTTTGCTATGTAAACCAGTTAAAACAAATTGCATAGACGGTTACAATACAGGCCTCCTATCTGCTACCAAGGCAGAAAAGGACATTACATCTCTGCCCCCCTTTTTTTTTTTTTAAACTATATATTAAGAGTGATATACCTTACTGAATTTTACACTGGTTTTGCTGAAATACAAGTTTGGTTTTGCAAAAGTGATGGTATCTCTCTCTAAATGCAATACTGGCCTTTATAGGTTCATAGGTTCATAGGTTAGTACTAGGCTAACTGCCCTTGCGAGCCATTTTAAGCCTAGCCAATTATCCCCTGTGAGATTCAAACCCTGTAGCTTGTGTTTGTAAGGCAAACACCTTAACCATTAGGCCACCCTCCCAACCCCTTTAAAAGCCAGTATTGCATTTGCAGTCAAACCTAAGCACTGTAGCACTAAGCATGTGGTCTAAACTGTAGCAACTGCTTGGTACATTGTAGCAAGCTATTTGCTACAGTTTAAAAGTGAAAACAAACTTGTTTTAAACTAAAAAATGAACTCTCTAGCACTCCGTGCATGCAGGGTACAGACAGCAGCAAACAGTTTGCTACAGATTAAAAGAAGAGATGATTTTCTTTTAATAAAATTTGAGGCAGGAGAATTGGGAGCAGAGCACAGAAATGGCACTTGAATGGATGGAGGGAGGGGTGTGTGTGTTGTGCATCTGTCCAGAGCTGGGGTGACACAGATCTAACTGTAATAAGCCAAATGCTGCACTGTAGATGTATGGTGAATCTACTCACACTATTTCTAGAAAATATTTTCCTTTTTGAAGGGAACGTGTATTTACAGCGGGCGGGCATAGCTATGGGCATTCCGTGTGCCAATAGCTATGCCAATATGGTTCTTGCACAATGGGAAAAAATTGTGTTCACCAATAATGGCTTTGTGGGTGACTTGCGTTTTTATCACAGGTTTGTGGATCTTTTTGTTGTAGGATGGCTCTGCGATGGAATTACAACACTTTATAGAATTTTTACACTCCACAACGACCTTTTTGAGGTTCACCTCACATTATTCCTTTAACGCTATGGAGTTTTTACATGTATGTATTTACAGAGAGCCAGGTTTTGGCTTTGGGACTAGACTCTATAGGAAATCCTGTAGAAGAAATGGTTTGTTACAATGTAATAGCATGCACCCTGGTTTTGTGTATAAGAACATTCTCAAGGGGGCAGGGGATGTGTATTTCAAGGCTCAATAGTTCAGAACCTGGTTTACGGAAAGATCTAGCTTTTTTGAAAAGGGGCTGTAAATCCTCTGAGAGGGATACAATGTGTACAGATGTTGAGCAGTCAAGTAGGAGTGAAGCTGGGCCTTATTTTGAGAAAGATGGGGTCAAAAGAGTTATCAGTACATGGTGATGAGCCTACTGGTTCTGTGGATGGAAGGGTTCCCTTCCTCCTGAATTATACTAGGGCTATTCAGAAGATTCATGACATAATTAAAGATAATTGGCAGATACTACTTACAGATGATTAAATCAGGGACTTGGCGGGTGACGAATCAAAATTTGTCTTTAGGAATAAGAAATCCCTAAAAAGACAGTTATGCTATAGGAATATCAGGCAGGATGTACATGTGCAGAATGTGAGCAAAACGAAGTTATATACTCACCATAATGTTCCATGTTTGTAGCCCATCTCGCCCTTCATTCTTACACATGGGTTCGCAGCCGATCCTGGGCTCCGACTCGGCCTATTACAAAGCTCAAAGTCTTCTAGTTGGCTCGTGGCTGGGTAGTTATCCCACAGTGCACCAGTACAATCCCCAGATCTTGTTTGCTGTTAAACTATAGAAAGACAGATCTAAAACTATCCCGAAACAATAATGAAAGGTCTCCACCTTATTATGGAAAAATAATCCTGTCTCCAGATCCTTCCAGGACGAGGGAAGGTGGGTGGGTTCGTAAGAATGAAGGGTGAGATGGACTACAAACATGGAACGTTATAGTGAGTACATAACTTCTTTATGTTCTGTAGTCCTATCTCGGCTTCATTCTTACATATGGGACAGCGTCCCTATCGCCTTATTCTTAGGTGGCTCATGAAAATATACTCCTGAGTACCGTAGAACCAAAGGAGGCTCTACCCCTAGAGGTCAGGTCCAATTTGTAATGAGTAATAAAGGTATGAGGGGGAGCTCAGGTTGCTGCTGCACAAATATTGTCAACTGGAACTCTGGCTTGGAAGGCTGCAGATGTAGACTGGGATTGTGTAGAATGAGCTTTAATCTTGAATGGTAAAGGCTTTCAATTGGAAGAATAAATAAAGGAAATACAGCTCTAAATCCAATTCAAAAGGGTCACTTTGGAGACTGGGAGACCTAATCTGGAGTCAGAGAACGATGCAAACAATTGGTTTGACTTCCTGAGTTCCTTACTCCTGTGAATACATAATTATAATTGTCTGTGAACATCCAACTGATGAAATTTGTATTCTGCTGTGTTGGAATGGTTAGGGAAAAACACCAGCAGCTCTATAGTTTGGTTCAAGTTCTTATGAGAGCAAACTTTACGGATAAAAGATGGATTTGTGCGAAGAGAGACTATCTCTGTGGAAAATCAAATAAGGGGGCTTGATAGACAGGGCTTGTAACTCTGATACTTGTTTAGCAGATATGATGACTACTAAAAACAAAGCCTTCCAAGACAGAAACTTCAGTGGACATGAATGAGCAGGTTCAAAGTCTGGAGAAGTTATTTTGGACAGGACAAAGTTTAGATCCCAGGAAGCTACCAGTTCCTGAAAAGGAGGTCTCAGCAGAGTAGCACCTTTAAGGAAAGTTTTACACAATCTGTGTGACATAAGGTTAGACTCATGTTGACTCAAATGAAAATTAGATATCGCTGCCAACTGAACCCTAATTGTGACAGCAACAGATCCCTGGTGGAAAAGTTCAGACAGAAATTCTAAAACCACTGGAATAGATGCGGTGTAAGGGTCAACAGATAGGAAACCTTCTCCATTTGCTACTGTACAGCCTTCTAGTGGAAGGTTTATGTGAAGATGTGAGAATGTGGGTCACAGCAGGTGAAAAATCATGAAGCCTGACTATGGATGGAATTGGAGCAGCCACACTGTCAAGTTGAAGGTGTGGAGGCTGGGGTGAAGAGCCTGATGTGTGTCAAGAGGTCTGTCACTGGGTCCAGAGTCCGTGGATCGTCTAGTTGATGAGGCCCGAGAATGGGGAACCAAATATGACGAGGCCAGTAAGGAGTGATGAGAATCAATTTGCTTCCCAACAGTTTCGCTTTCTGAATCACCTTGGATAGGAGAGGAAAGGGAGGGAAGGCATAAAGGAGACCCAGAGGCCAATCGTGAACAAGTGTGTCTCTCGGTGACTCCCCCCCCCGGGGGGGTGGGGGGCAAGGGAAAAGTAGCTGCTGCATTTGGAGTTGATCAGACTGGCAAAAAGATCACAGCAAAGCCGTCCCCATTTGGGGAAAATCTGTTCCACTATTTCTTGCTTCAGAGACCTCTCGTGAGGCATCAAGATTGCCTGGCTGAGTTTGTCGGCTATCATGTTGGTTGTCCCTGGGATGTGCATTGCCACTAAGAAGCGCTGGGAAGCTATAGCCCACTTCCAAATACGAATCGCGTCCCGACAAAGGGAGTAAGATCTGGTTCCACCTTGCTTGTTGAGATACCATACACCACAGACATGTTGTCTAACTGGATTGCTATTGTCCCAAGAGGAAGAAGGTCGTGAAGTGCTTGCAACGCTAGAAGCACCGCCCTCATCTCTAGGTCATTGATATGCAGGTGAGCCTCGTGATCTTGCCATGTGCCTTGGACAGTCCTGCCTAGATAATGCCCCCCCCCCCCAACTCTATCTGTGAGGCATCCATGGTCACAGTAGCAACGGGTTGGTGAGGAAGGAATGGAGTGCCTGTCGTTAGTTGGTCGGGTTGAATCCACGAACGGAGGTCCTTTTTGCAAGACTCTGTTAAGATGATGTGGTGGGACAGAGGCAGTTGTTGAAAGGACCACTGGGACAATGGAAGCTACTGAAGAATTTGCATATGTAATCTGGCCAGAGGGACTAGCATTATGGTGGAGGCCATGATCCCTAAGAGATTCAGCATAGTCTTTGCCTTGACTTTTTGAAGAGGAAGTAAATGGAGAACTTGTTGTATGAGGTTCTGTGCCCTTCCTGTAGGAAGACGAGCTAACATGGTGACTGTGCCTATAAAAGTCACAAACTGAGAGGGCGATAAGGCAGACTTTTCCCAATTTATAGTAATCCCCAACTGGGCACAAAGTTGGATCGTGGAATCTCTGGTTTGAAGGAGTAGATGCCTGGTGGGGGGTGGGGGGTCAGGAGTCAGTCGTCCAGGTATGGAAACATTTGGAATCCTAGACGTCTCAGGTGAGCTGTCACTACTGCCATACATTTGGTGAACACCCTAGGGGCTGTTGTGAGACCAAAGGGCAGGGCATGAAACTGGTAGTGACTAGCTCCCAGCCGGAAGAGTAAGTGGCTCCTCAATGCTCTGTCCATTTTTATATGGTAGTACGCATCTTGAAGGTCTATTGAGCACATCCATGTGTCTTTCCCTAACAGAGGGAGTATAGACTGCAGTGTCACCATCTGGAACTTGTCCTTTACAGATTTGTTTATTTTGCTGAGGTCCAAGATGGGTCTCCAGCCCCCTGTACATTTTGGCACTAAAAAGAATCTGGAGTAAGTTCCAATACCTACCTGGTCTGCAGGGACTGTTTGGATGACTCTGTGAGCAACTTTTTCACCTCTACAGTTGCTTGATCCCTGTGATTAAGTGGAACATCCGGTATCTTCTTGGGAATGTGAGGTGGCAGAGTAAAGGGTATTGAGTAACCTCTGGTGATAATTCTTTGTACCCATTTGTCTCAGGTGATGCTTAGCCAGGCTTCTGGATGCAAAAAAATGCGACCCCTGACTGGCTCCAGAGAAGCACAGCCAGGCCCCACATCAGGAGCGCTGATAGGGACAACCTCGAAACGAATCACGGCCTCCCTGGTTTTGCGGGCCGCCCCTGCCCCTAGGGCTACGTCTGCCATTTGCTCCTCCTCCTCTACCTCTGGAGGAGTCACCCTGTGCATCCGGGAAAAATCTCTGAGATTTATTGAACCACATTTTACCACCTCTCTGACCCTTGGGATATGGTCTAGATGAGACAGTAAAACATACTCCCACGGCAAACAGCGTTTTCCCTTCTTGCTCGCACCTGGTGAGTGTGTCTTTTACCTTGGGTCCAAACAAGAAGAACCATCACAGGGGGCGTTGGTAAAGGTAGGCTTGAACGGCTCCGCAAAATTACAGAAGTTTCTAAGGGAAACCCCTGAACCCACTGCCCTGCTCGCTCCATCGGCTGTATAAGAAATCAGCCTCATGGAGGAGTTAACAATGGAATTTACGGTGGACTACTGAGCAGACACCTTATCAAGGACTCCTTCAGTAGATGTACCTTGTAGAGCATCTCCCAACTCCTTAAGGAGATCTCTTTGAAGCCTTGTAAAATGTGTAAGATAGTTCAGCGATCTGAGTGTGAATGCTGCTGATGAAAAGATATTCTTCCTGTATCTATCCATTGTTTGAGACTTCTTGTTCGGTGGATGAACAGATGAAGTCTCCGCTAGTACCTTCTTAGTGGCTGCCGCCACCACCATGGCATCTACAGGCACACCTTTGGATAAGAATTCCTTCTCTTTGGGAGCAGATAAACTTATTGGGTCTCCTGGGAACTGGCTCCACAGCATCAGGAGTCTCCCACACCTTCCGACTAACAAGGTCTAAAAGTTCATCAAAAGGTGGAGACACCCAAGAGGCTGAAGGTTGAGACCCGAAAGCCTTCAGGTACACTGACTCCTCATCAGAAGGGGTAACAGAGGGCCAGCCACCCCTGTGCTTAAGGATCTCCAAGATGTCTACAAAGAAGACATCAGAGGACAACTCGGGGGACCCTTCTGACTCCTCGAGGTCAGTGTCGGAAGTAAGGGACTCATCCTGGGAGTCTACATGCTTCCTCTTGCATGTCCTCTTCCGAGGGGGCTCCTCAGAAGGATATTCCGGGGAGGTCTCGGAAGACTGGGGGGTCATCAACCAGGGGCTCCTGAGGCTGCGGGTCACTGTTAGAGAGAGAGAGAGAGTAGGTGCTGAGACAGAGGTCAGTACCTGAGGGGGGAAGAGTGTCGGTACACTTGAGTGGAGCTGATGAGCGGGACAGCACACTCCTCACCATCTCAAAGGCAGACCTCTCCGGCTCCGAGAAGATACAGGAAGTCATCGGCTCCGAGATAGATGTAGGATCCAAGCTCACCCTAGCTGACACAGAGGGAAACAAGGAACCGAAGAGGTTCGGGTCCAAGTGTCCCTGTCTGGGTCAACCAGTGAACTTCAGCTCCTAGACACCATGGACGGCACCGAAGGTGTTCAAGCAGAACTCGGCTCAGAGACAGCCTTGAGTGGAGCTGGAACAGAGGTTTCCACAACCAGTGGTACTGAACACTCTGGCTCCAAAAGGCGGCATGACTAGGAAGAACCACAACAGGGGAAATGGACTCAGGTGGCTCTGGGACCGACTGGGTTGAAGTCAACAGCATTTTTGGCAAGGCAGACTACTTCAGGAGTCTAAGCACTACTCTTTCCACATCATCTTCTGATAGGCTCCTGGAAGATCTGGAAGACAGTGTGGGTGATCTGGACCTCTGCAAGACTGGGGACCTTAAGGTAGGGGAGATCAGCAAGGTATCTCTGGACCAGCTTTGATGTAGTCTCTCAGTAGTCGGCTCCGAAATGCATGGGGCCAAAACTGAAGTCTCAGTATCAACAACCTCGATCTGCTCTGAGGTCAGTGGAGCCGAGGAGGTAGGAGTCTTATCCTACTTAGGAAGTTTAGGAGGCGGTTCCAAAGCACTGGATGGCGCCAGGGAATGCCTCTTGGTAGGCTTCATCTTCTCTTTTTTGGAGGAATGAGATTTTGAGGAAGAAGTGGGCAAGTCTTCCTCGAAGGAAGGCTTGAGGAGACCTTTCAAAATTAGCTTGTTTTTCCACTCCTGGAGAACTCTGGAGCTGAAGGAATGGCAAAACAAACAGGTTTCCTGCAAATGAATGGCTCTGAGGCAATAAACACACATCCATATGCCGCGGTGGTACAGTGATAGCATTGTTGCCTCATAGCAAAAGTTTCTCCTGTTCGATTCTTGGCTGGAGTGCCTTCTGTGTGGAGTCTGCATGTCCTCCCCGTGGTCGAGTGGCCTCCGAAAGACATGCGCGAATGGGCATGCCTTTGCTGAAGTTTGAGCGTTGGGCTGGCAACTCAACACCATAAAAATCGACTGCCAATCCTTAGTGGACCGGAGTTCCGCTGTGGCGACCCCTAACTGGGAAAAGCCGAAAAGACAAAAACTATGGCCAGCCGTAATTGACATTTTCTGGAAGCACTTTGCGCATTTTTTTAAAACCCAAAGGTTTATGGTCTTTTGCCTCTTTAGACATAACTGGTGAAGCAGAAACGCACAAGCACAACGAGAACTAGGTTCTCTAACTTAAACGGGCCTAGCCTTACCACACTAGCACACACACACACACACACACACACACACACACACACACACCACAAGAACTAGGTCCTCTAACTTAGACAGACCTAGGTAGAAAGTACAAGACTAGAGGGTCAGAAAACTATCAACTAGATTAAACACAAATTTGAAATATCTAAATGTCCACAATGATAAGAATAAATCTATGCTCATCGCTCAAAACGCCAAGTCATAGAAACTAAAGGGTCGGAACTATCAAAAGACCCTGCACGCAAGCTGAATTGCTAAATATCTAAGTAAATAACTATTTAATTCCAAACTCTCTAATAAGAAACACCGAGCACAAAATATAGCAAAATAAGCACAAACGCACATGATAATTAGAAAAGGACTGGCACACAGGATACCAAATGAGAACAACAAGGGCCAACAGCCAACTAGTTCTCAACAATTAAGTAATTTAAAGTCAAGAAAAACACTTCAAGTCTGACACTACTCTAACACTACTAAACTCTAACTAGAGCCATATAAATCGCTAACGTTAAACGGTAATATAGTAACAATAGAAAAAGTCTTAAACTTAGCCACGGCCAAGCAAGAAGCACATCTGAACTCGTAGACACGGCAAACGAGATCTGGGGATTGTAGTGGTGCACTATGGGATACCTACCTAGCCATGAGCCAACTAGAAGACTTTGAGCTTTGTAATAGGCCGAGTCGGAGACTAGGATCGGCTCCAAACCCATATGTAAAAATGAAGGCGAGATAGGACTACAGAACATTGAATGTTTCGATGCAACAGGTGTAAATATTGTTCATATACAGATGCAATGAGTAGTTTTGAACATCCACGTTTGTGTCTTTCGGCTTTTCCCGGTTAGGGGTCACCACAGCGAAACTCCGGTCCGCTAATGATTGGTAGTGGATTTTTACGTACCGGGTTACCAGCCCTGATGCACAACCTTCAACGAAGGCACGCCCCATTCACGTATGCTTCCACACAGAAGACGCTCTACCTGGGAATCGAACAGGACAACGTCTTGCTATGAGGCGACAACACTACCGCAGCACCACCACCGCAGTTTCATGAATACCATTTGGAGACTAGGGCTACCTGTGACACAAGGGATGTTATTTATTTAGCGGTTTGTGGAGCCTGTACGACTTTTTATGTTGAAAAGACCAATTGGTCTATAAAAGAGCGAATTAGGGAGCATCAATACAGCACAAGGGTCAAAGATTTTTAAAAGAGTGCCATAGCTAAACACAATATAGAGTTTGGCACAGACCATGTTTTTTAGTTTCAGGGTTTTAGAGAAGGTCAATTTTAGTGAAAGGGTTGCTGATGTGAGGAATTATACAGAACAGTGAGAATTACCTTGCATTATCAAGTTGCAGGTGGACTAGTTCCCTGGAATTAATGACAGGGTTTCTTTAAGACCAATAATGAAGGGGGTGATTTTACCCAAGAAGTTTAAATGAATCTTAATTGTTTTTTAAATGTATGTAATTGTTTTCTGATTTAAATCTACTGCTGTTAGTTTGTTTTATGGTCTGAAGAAGCACTTTTGTAGTGTGAAAGCACTTGCCAACAACATTAAAGCTTTGCTTTATTGAGCTTTGCTGCTCTTTGCTGCGTTTCCATACTTTCATTTATTTTTGGACAATTACTATTGCACTGCTGTCCTAGGACACTTGCAGAACTCCACTGTTGGTACAATACATCTTAAAGCTGTCAAGTACAATTATTTACCAATGACTGTTCTATACAGGACATATCATTAATGTATTGTGCAAATAAATAACGGGCTGTGGTTTCAGTGCAAATAAATAACGGGCTGTGGTTTCAGACACCAGCACAACATATTCAATGTGGTCACGCTAAATAAACAGTCTGCAGTATAAAGAACTACACTGCTTTCATTTTCCATAACAGCTCACATAAGGTAAGCCAAGTGCTAACGCTAATTGCTGAAACTCTGCAGAGGACTGCTCCAATGAGAGTCTCAAGGAAAAAAAAACAGAATAGTTGTTATTAAAGCGGCTTATTCAAATACAGCATCCACTAAAACAGCAATCAGCCAAAGCCAGACAGGAGGTCAAAATAGCCACTTAGCTGAAGGATAACCACAAAGCCTTCTTTAACCATGTTATAACCTAAGAAACAATGTCCAATACCACACAGAGCGAACAGTAAAGTACCACACACATGGCCACACAGGACATAGCTAATCTAGTACAAGACAAACCGTTCAAACTTAATCACCCTCTACAGATCTACATTCCCAGATCACATACCCATAGCCACACTCCCCAAATCAAGAGCCTAAAATCATAGTAGACCATCTCAAAGCCTTGCTCCTCTTTTTAGTATCATACAGGCAAGCTAAGAGGTGATGTCTACCTCAGTATAGAGCCTGAAGACCCTATCCAGTCAGACACATATATACAGGGATCGAATTCTCTTTTGCAACAAACAGATCATGTTAGCATGCATACAAAAGAAAAAAAAAACGAGTGAAACAAGGCGTGAAACCAGTGAAAGGGGAACTCTACTCAAGCAAGTTTATTTTTAAATAACACAATACGTTTTCGTTACTTTAACAGCAAGTAACTTCTTCAGAGGAACCAACAGAAGAATTGGGTAGCGCCAAATTTAAACTAAAATTGACATAATCACATCTACAAACGCTTCATTAACATTAATATCAAAATTAAAATTACCACTGTCAGCGGTAAGACATCAAAACAACTGATACAAAGTTTATAACCTGTGCTGAAACACATTTACATTTGTTGAAACCAGCAAACTATTTCTAGCGCTAACCTAGTATTATCACCATCCTGATAGATAGTACAGTTAAAAATCAGTGATGAAATATATTCAATGCGCTTCACCTAGAACTAAGTGCTAATTGTGTATAATGTAAAATAATATAAAATCTGCAAAAAGTGTACTAGAATTTAAGGAAATTCTTGACACTAAATAAGTCAAGCTAAAGACACATAGTGACCTCTTATACCAAAGCTAGTGTGTTAAAATAGGTTAAGTTAACAAACATTAGCACATGAACTGTCGACGTTTTAGGTACATAAATAAAAAATACTCAATACCACTGTCAAACAAATTTTAGAATAAAAGTAAAACTATCTCAAGAAACTTCTAAGTTTTAGAAGACAGGCGATATTGCAGTTTTCATTAAGGCCAGGAAAAGTGAAAGCGTCCAGGGTAAGTTGCCACTCAAGCTCCCGAACTTCTAACATAAGTGAAGAAGGGTCACCCCTAATATCAGGGAGTAGTTGGTTAATAGCTTGAAAGTGGAAACTATGACCTGGGTTAGCATCTATATGTTTAGCTACAGCGTTGTCTTTCTTACTTTTCCTTATAGCGTAGATATGCTCATATAATCTCTCTCTTGAAATTTCCGGTCAGTTTTACCCAGATAGAAAACTGAACAGCAATCATAGGTAGCTAAGTAGATAATACTCCTTGACTCACAATTAAGTTTGTGGTTAATGGAAAATGTCATGTTATTCACTACAAAGGAACTACCAGGTTTTACATATCTACACAAGTTACATGTACCACATGTAAATGTGCCCTTAGATCTAACAGAGGCCAAGGTATTTTTCATGTTGGCATGCATCGCAGAGAGCATCACTTCAATGGAATGGTCTTCCACTCCACATAAAGCAAAGTACTCCTCTTACTCTGTTCAAACATAAATTTGGATGAATTGATGGGAAAATGCAAATTCACCCTGGTTTAGCACTCATGTCACTAATAGATAAGGGCAACAAGCAAATGTCCCAATATATCTGTTTTCCCACCTCTGGGTTATCTGTATGCAAACATAAGAAATAAATACTACCATGGAATGTAAGGCTAGACTTCTTAGGATCCTCGCATATCTGTAGCCTAATAAGTACCTATGAACAAGTCAGACATACTAAAACACTGAAAGAGGATACTACAATATATACAACAAAAGTCTCAACTACAATACAGACTGTGTATATGTGTGTGTGTATATACATTATATATATATATATATATATATATATATATATATATATATATATATATACTTTCCCTTTTAAAAAGCTAATTTATACACAATTGATGATTAATAACACTTATTTTACTCCATGTATTTTAAATAAATTCAGTCTTAATACGTCCCCCATCATGTTTATGCTGCTCATTTCCTCAAGCGGATCTCTGGCACATCCTTTGGTCCTGCAAATCACACACAAACTTTGGTGCTTTCTCAAAGTTAGACTAGAAAAGATGGGTTATCAAAAGTTGACCCTACTGATCTCAGGTTATCTACACTGAAATTCCAAGTACCTATTACCCTATGTTTATTGATTAAATTTTATATAACCAGAAATTGGTTAGACCACTCTAAATTACCTTGGTGTGGCCTTAGGAACCTAGTGATAAAATACATATCCTCACAAAATCTTTATTAATAACCCTAATAAACAAGAGTATTACCAGAAATTCTGGAAACTGATTTTTGATACCATTCAAGGCGATTAAATAATTGTATGAATTATGGAACCTGATGCTTTGACATCAACTTTGGACATTTTGGAATGTCCCCTCCTAGGACTATGATTTTTATTATTCTTACTATCCTAGGACTATGATTTTTATTATTCTTACTATCCTAGGACTATGATTTTTATTATTCTTACTATCCTAGGACTATGATTTTTATTATTCTTACTATCCTAGGACTATGATTTTTATTATTCTTACTATCCTATGACTATGATTTTTATTATTCTTACTATCATTTGTATCGCTGTTATCATCCCAAGCACATCAGCCTATTATTCTCTAGAGTTACCGTGGCTTCATTTTCTAGAGTTCACAGTAGCACTATATGTATATATGTTTGTGTATATGTGTGCATATATATATATTTTGTATACAGTTTTTCTTTTTTCCTTTTACAGCCTATGCTTTATAAGAGGTATACAATGTGTATTTTTAATTACTTAAAATAGTTATTTTAATTACTTAAAATAGTTTTTTTCATACTGTACCTAAATTTCTCCTTCTTGTATTGTCATGCCTTATTGTTCATTGCCTCTTTTATAAGCCAATAAAAAACTTTTTGTAGAAAGAAAACAATATATATATCTATGTATACACACATGCATATTTTATATATATATATATATATATATATATATATACACATATATATACATACATATATATATATATACATATACATGTATATATGCATATATATGTGTACATATGCATAAATATAGAGATATATATAAAATTCAGCCTTAAATAAAAGTTGTAAACAAAAGTTAGGAGCAAAATTATATACATAGTCATTCTACAAATATTCATACATAAAGGTTTAATAATGACAGCAACAAAGATTGTAAGCCATACCCTCCCTTTCTTCTTTTATGTAGAATAGGTAACAATTACATTATCAATGTGAAAGAATAAGATTGTGACATGATGTAAGGACAATGTCAGCTAAAAAAGGTTCAGTATTATCCCCCCCTGAAATGACAGGTCTAGCTGGAACACAGCTGTTGCTCCACTGCTCAACTACAATGTCTGTTATACTTGGTGGAAGATTATGCAGTGCTGTGATGCCGGACTTCACCCTGCACGCGGCTGTGCGATGCCACCCCCCCGCACGTGGCTCTGCGATGCCGGCACCCCCCCCCACACACGGCTCTGCGATGCCAGCCCCCCGCATGCAGCTCTACGATGCCAGCCCCCCCTGCATACACTGCTTCGATGCTGTACAGTAAGTCGCTAGTACACATTAGCATTAACCAGCCTCTTGGAGTCCAATGAAGATGATTTGATAAACACTGTTGTAACATATGTTTGAATAAATGACAGCTAGCTGTGTTATACATGTGCCAATGGGCCAGCTGTGTTATACATGTGCCAATGGGCCATTTTGAAGGTTAGGAACTGTGGAGGTTTAAGACAATTTACATATTTTACTATGAAACAATGATGACCCCTCCCTCAATATGAACCACAGCTGTGAATTTAGCTACATTACTGCAGCATTATTGCAGCTTACCTAGATAAATACTTTTAGCTCTCTGCATTCTAAACTGCAAAGTGCTTGCCAAAAGGAATGATGGATCTGTTGTTAGTTGTTGTTTTGTCTTTTTGGCTTTTCCCGGTAGGGGTCGCCATAGCAGAGCTCCAGTCCGCTAATGATTGGCAGTAGATTTATGGTGCCGGGTTGCCAGCCCGGCGCCCAACCTTCAGGGATGGCACGCCCATTCACTCATGTCTTTCGGAGGCCACCCGACCACAGGGTGGACATGCAGACTCCACACAGAAGGCACTCCAGCCATGAATCGAACAGGAGAACCTCTTGCTGTGAGGCAACAACACTACCGCTGTACCACCGCGGCTATGGATCTGTTGTTAGTCTACTTTCCTTATTCATGAAAGGGTTGTCTCTACAAAGTTAGTTAAAAATGAAAATCTTTTGACATCTCTCAATATGTTTGTCTTATTTGATGACAATATCGAGACTTTGAATTCTATGATGGTCACAAGGGATATTTTAAATTCATGCTACTTGGGAGCCCTGGTCTGAAAATAAAATTAACTAAACTGTCATCCTGAAAGAAAGATGATGGAACAGAGATGGAGAATTTCAGTATCGCAAATGATACACATTTCAGTACTTGCTATAATTTCTAGCCAATAACAGTCAAGTGATCTGTTAAGAAGAGTTGTTCTATTGCCAAAATTACAAGCACTGAGCTGAGCCAGCTTCAGTCCAAATGCATTTTTCCAAAAAGGAAAGGGCAGGTTGTCTAGTAAGACATTCAGAGTAGGAGGTTCAGACCAGGATTTGCATGAACATCACCAAGTCACAGAAATTACAGAAAATGCCTCAACTCATTAATAACGATGTGGTGTGGAATGTCACACTTCTAGCACCCTACACACATCTTGCACTCAGATCATTTTCTGAAAAATAAACTTAAAAAGCATAAGAAAGAAATGTAAATATTTTGTGAATAAAAAGTTATTAAAACTGCACAAACAAAAACAATGTTAACACTAAGAAATATTCTTTACAGTAATATTTTATGCATTCAGTTTTTCCATAAATACTGTAATATATTATATAATGCACATAACCCCCAAACTATAGTTTTTGTAAAGTTACACAAACATTTTTTTTTATTTTGAAAACTGTACAACCTAGACATATATTGTTAGAACATTTTGTTAGCCATACAATTCCTCTATCAGTGTATGTTTACTGAGGTATTAACAGAAGTAAGGAAACATATGCTTAACTGTATAATTAGCAAAACAAAATACTGGATCTCTTTCAAGATGTGCAACTTACAGTGCAAATATCAAAGATCGTTTTCTTCAACAATATCTTAAGGTTTCACACAATGCCATGCAACCGCTTGTAAGTCGTTTTTTTAAGTATTAAATACATATGGAAATAGTTATTTTCATAATTACTAGCAAACAACTAGCAATATTTCCAATGTAGTGTGATAAAACCAGCACTGACAGCGAACTGTCCCGTCTCCCACATTGGTGTTTCAGACCATACATCTCAATATGATGTAGGTCTCAGTTCTGAAAATATGAACATTAATTTCGCCAATGCAAGACATCCTAGAATGACAATGTTAGTGTCATTTTGTTAAAAACTTCCCTTACTAATACTGATGGTAAGTCACTCCTTAAGGAAGCTAGACCCAAAAAAAGTTCTGGAAGCCATAAGGCAGTACGAGTGTGAACTGGAACCGCACATAAAAGGTGTTTTGGGCTTTACTGAGTTAAAGTAATCATGTAAATAAATGCAGTAACATTTACATTACTATAGTTTTCTAATGGGTATAGATGCTTGCTACGCACAGTTGTTTTTATTGGGTTTAACAGTATGAAAACCTAACATCCTTCGGTACTGATAAAAAAATGAAAATGTTTTAAACATACATGATGGTGAGCAAGAGTTCCAAGTGCATTGTTAAAGTGTTGAGCCTTTAAATTGCATTATTCATTAACAAATGCACTCTCTCGCTCTTGTCTTTCCCTGGGGAGCTGTACAACTTGGCATCAGTTTGGGATGAAACTTCCACAACACTATAAAGTGTGGGAGACGCACACATCTTACCCACAGAATTCTGACTGTCTGGTACCCCCAAACAGTAGATTTTACAGCACATCACTCTTAAAACAGGGTATTACTAATCTGCACTAATATAACAGTTATATGTCTGAATGACAAATATAACACTAGTCTTATGCAGCAGAAGGTAGACCAAGTAGCCTAACTGAAGCTAAGTTAGCCTTTCTCCTATAAGAAAATACAACAGATGTGCCATAATGTACATAGATCAGGCATCAGTGCTTCCGCTCTGATTTTGGCAGAAGTAAGCTACACAGGAAGTTCCCATACGTTATATTGCACAATGAGCCTCTTACAGCTTAGATGTTGCTAAATTAAAGCATTTCTCCTACAGTTACTGCAATGATTAGTTGTGACCCCACAGACAGAAAACATCTGGTTTATATTCGTCCAGGTCTCCTTAGTACTACTGCTGGGAGGACTGAAACAGGAAAAAATCAAACATAACAGAAGCTGAAGGTTACACTGCCTTTAATAATCTCAAACTGAAAAGTTTGTGTCAAGGGCAAATGCTAATTACAAATCAGTATAACAAAAATTTGAAGAATGTAGCTAAATTTATCATCTTCATAGCAAGAGCATTTGGAAACGAGGCATCTTACTCTTGAATAGGTCTTTAAACGCCAAAGGCAGAAATGACCAATGCTTTTATAGTTACCATTACTTATACAATATAGCAATTGAATTTTTCATTTCAAAACAAAATGCCAGTAAATGACTCAAACAACAAAGGGAATTAAATACAAAAAAATCCTACTTAGTCCAATTTCCAAAATAAATCCACAGATATTAAGAGAAACTTTCTGGGAAATAATTCAATGAGGCAGCAACGGTGTTTAATTGGACTTTGTTTTCCTGTTCAGTTCCTGAATAGGGTGCCTTTTGTGAGGAGTCTGCATGTGCCCTTGTGGGGTTTTGCTTTCTGATCCAACTTCTCACATTTTAAGGATATATTGCAGATGATATGACAATCCTACAAATCGCTCCTATGGGTGTGTAGTCTACAAAGGGCGAGTGTTGGATCCGGGACATGGCTGACAAGTGTTCCGATCGGTTCTAGTAAAGAAGCACTCCTTGTGATCATCACTGGCAATCAAGCAATGTCCTACTGACTGGGAACATTACTTGGTAAGAGGGATAAGGTATTAAAGCAACCAATTTAACTGCAACAGTCCCTTTAAGCTTTCTTTACTGATGTAAAACAGCTAAACATTCAGCAGCCTTGAAAACTACAACATAATCAAAGGGAGACCACAGTTCTTGCCAACCAGCAAACTCATCCAATCAAGCAGCCACGGTTACCCGAGCTTCCTGAGCCAAAATCTCCTAGTACAAAAAAATCAAATTAACTGAGAAAGTTAAAGTGGGAAGTCAATCATGCATCATTTAATGCAGCCAAATTTGCAAAATATGAATTACTCAATGGAGAGCCATTCAAGATCTCAAACTCCTCTCTTAGGGATATGTGCTTTGCTCCCAAAAGTTTCTCCCTTTAAAAAAAACTAGCTTCACAGTGACAATAGAGTCCATGGGTAAGCAGTAAATGTAATACACTCATGCTAGGCACACCATGCATCACTCACTCATGTGCAGGGCAAACAAGAGAAGTTAAATACCAGCTGCTGCCATCATTATTTCTTGCACGCTGCCTTTAACTACCAGATTACATAATGCAGCATCAGCCTAAATATGCACGAATAGAGTTTGTTACAAAATAATGTAAGAATGACCTCTTGAAGCAAAGCTGCATAGCAAGAGTATTAGTCCTGCAGACAAAGTAAGAGATAAAGAGTACACATCAGAGAATGTGCATCAGCAAGAGAGTACACATCAGAGAATGTGCACCAGCAAGAGAGTACACATCAGAGAATGTGCATCAGCAAGAGATGAGAGAAACAGCTGCAAATGATAACTCAACCAAAGCAGAACCTATCAAAAGGAAATGCTCTGACTTCAGCACTTGCTCTGTAAATGGAGAAATACACAAACTGCTGAGTACTGTAGTTCATCTTCAGTAAGCACCAAGTCTTTCAGCTTTTCCCGGTTAGGGTTGCCACAGCGGATCACCAGTCCGCAGATTGATTGGCAGTGGTGTTTTTACAATGTTGAGTTGCCAGCCCGGTACCCAACCTTCATAGAAGGTGCACACATACACACACGCACCTACCTGCATGTCTGTAAAACTCACTCAACCACAGGGAGGACATGCAGACTCCACACAGAAGGCATTCCAGCCAAGAATCGAACCAAATAAGCTCTTGCTGTGAGGATGCAATGCTAAAGGCTGCACCACCGTGGCCACGACTTCAGTAAGCATCTGATTATCAAAAATTAAATCCAAATCTAAGCCCATTTTTGTAGAAGTAGTGAATATAGTAACAGAGACAAAGCAACTTGAATTGGGATATTTAGAAATGGGAAGGAGCAAACTACATAGGAAAAATGGAAATTGTGGAAATATTGTACGCAGAGGAGGAACAAGGTTTAAAAGAAGGAAAGATATGAATGAGCTATGTAATACTTAATTGGCAATGCCTAGATATATTATAAGTGATGTATAATGTTTGCAACTACAGTTGTCTCAATGGGATCTGTGATGCATGTTTTCAACTAAAATTGTGTTAGTGTGGTTTGTTTTTCATTTATATAAATGTGACATTGCCTATGTCATATGTGATAATTTAATAAAGATGTTTTTTGTTTAAAAAATTAAATTTACGATTATCAGTACCCTCCACTGTAAAGAATTAAAAATTCTGTGTTTCAGTGAAATACATGACCTTCTGGAAAAATAAAAGCATAATGCTTCTGTGCCAGCCAGAGTGGAACAGAAACATGTTCAGTACAAGAACAACCAGTCCAGAATAAGAGCACGACTTCATGCTTTTGACACTCTCCAGTTTATGAAAGGGATTGCAGAAAGCTGAGTGACCAGTCCTTTCCTTGCAAAGGGATCAGGGAACTTATTCCTGCTTTAGGGATATAGTCTGTAACCAGACTTCAAAGCTTCATCTAATGCATCAGGATAAAGTGCGAATACTACAGACTGCAGGTTGTCAAATAATATTTAGGAAGAAAGAGTGTCACTTTCCTGTAATATGCTTATTAGTAATATGACTGCGGCTAGTTTCACAGAAAAAAAAAAATCTGTGTAAAATCAACGTGCACAAACTCAAGCCAAATATGTACAAACCTATGCACCAATTTTTATTGTCTACATACTACATTGTTAGGAATTTCTGTATAATTTGGAAACTGTGCAAACACTAAACCAGAGAGGGCAATCCATCATCAGAAAAGGACAACAGCACCACCATCACACATCAAAGCAATACGTCAAGAAAACAAACCATTACATTTGTGGTAACGTGGAGCCGTCTAGTGACAGGTTCAAAAACTACTTGGCTCCTAACAAATACAGACAAAATCAATTTTGTTTCACTAATTGATCACAAATACAGAAAAAGACAGACAGACATCTAAAAACAAGCGTTTCCTAAAATAACAGTGGTGCTATTTAATTCTTGCAAGCATATTTAACTGACAATTGGTTTCTTTTAATGGATAATACTTCTTGAGCAACGGTATGTAAATTAACATGTTCTACGGTGCATAACCTTGACAAAACATTAGTCAAAGGACAACTTTTTCCTTTAATTTGTGAAATACAAGTTCAGATTTTTATATTTTCCTGAGCGATCAGTGGGTTTAACGTAACAATACAGTACACTGCTGGCAGCACGCAGACAGGAGACGTGGTATTATCTGATTAAACAGGAAGTGACAGAGTAATATGCAGAATGAAACAGCACATGCTGTACAGATTCTGTAATGGGTAATTCACAGGTGGTGGTGCTACAGTAGCGTTGTTGCCTCAGAGTACGACGCTGTCCGGTTCGATTCTCATCTTCTGCGTGGAGACATGCGTGAATGGGCGTACCTTCGTTGAAGGTTGTGCGTCAGGCCTGGCAAGCCGGTATGTAAAAATCAACTGCCAATCATTAGCGGACCGGAGTTCCGCTGTGGCGACCCCTAACCGGGAAAAGCCAAAAGACACAAAGGGCACTGTAATCTCCCTACACCTGCTCTATAATGGGTAACTCACACTATTAGGGCACTGTAATCTCCCTACTTCTGCTCTGTAATGGGTAACTCACAGTATTAGGGCTCTGTAATATCCCTACACCTGCTCTGTAATGGGTAACTCACAGTATTAAGGCACTGTAGTCTCCAGATACTGGCTCTGTAGTAGGTAACTCGCATCATTAGGGCACTTAAGTCTCCCAATACCTGCTATGTACATGGTAACTCACATCACTAAGGCACTGTAGTCTCTGGATATCTGCTCTGTAATGGGTATGTCACAGCAAAAATCTGGACATTCTGAGAAAATCTGTACAGTTGAGAGGTATTCACAGCGTAAGGGCACTGTAGTCTCCAGATACCTGTTCAGTAATGGGTAACTCACAGAATTAGAGCACTATAGTCTCAATATACCTGCTCTGTAGAGGTTAGCTCACATCAATAGGGAACTGTAGTCCCAGATACCTGTTCTGTAATGGGCAACTCACATCATTAGGGCACTGTAGTGTCCGCATACCTGCTCTGTAATGGATAACTCACAGCATTATGGCATTGTAGTCTTCAGATACCTGCTGTGAATGCTGATGCTAAAGCCAAGATTACTGGAAGAGAGAGCAGGAAGAGGTGGCAGTCTGTGGTATCAACAACTGTGTGCAAGGGCAGGTGCTGATGCTTCAGGAAGTGCATGTCTGTGTCTGTGCCCAGTAAGGAAACAGCAGCAGTCTGTTCCATAAATACCAGGTGTAACCTGAACAATGGCATACAGGAGTAAAGCCCTGGCTGTGGCGCAGGTGGCCAAGAGTTCCAGTAGCAGCATGACCACTTGATGGCTCAGGCAGAGAAGATAGGTGTGCCTCTTCTAGGAGGAAAAAATGTGGTGGATATTCCGATAGTGAGGCTCAGGGCAGAGCTCAGGCAGGGGTACTGAGGGCTGGGAGGATAAAAGCAAGCATGGCCATCATATGGGTGCAGTGTAGGACATACGCTCAGGCTACTCAACTGCCTGCTGAGCTAAGAGTGAAATTAGGATGTAGGGGAGAGACTTGAGGCCCCCTAAGGATGACAGCACTATTACTGGATGATGCAGCATCACCTTCAGTCCGAGCATAAGCAGAACCTATATGCTGAGCCCTCAGACCTGGAGGAATAAGGAGCAGCAGGGCACAGGCTCTAGAGTCAGGTGGTACAGATTATTAAACTAATGTCATGTATCATATAACCTTCACTATTCAGGCATGTGGATTGACCTTATTTAGCTGACATTGTATATCCACTGTGGGGCATGCATCTAATAGGCTGGACAGATAAAGATGCATCCTGAATCACTGTGCTGGTTCTCCAGTATTTGAAATGTAAAATCTTATCCAGCCACTGTGGATGCCCGACATATGCTGTTCCACTAATTCATTACTATAGATGCAGCAATTGCACTGCTCCACATAGTATCTGTTTCACTGCATTCTCAGCGTCTATTACACCCTCTCTGGCATATCACTATTATAGTCCACCAGTGATGTTAGAACAGCTGTGTTGCAACAAAGGCAGGACACCTGGTAGTGGTGGAAATGGTGCAATGTATGTGTATTTGGTGTGTGCAACTCATTAGTGTTCCTGGTCATCGTACATCGGATGCCTGCATGAAGCACTGAAGTATACCACGGACTAGGCATAATGCACCTGCATCTGTTTCACATAGAACCATGCTGTGCATTTCTCTTGGTGCAACAGCTTTACTGCAAACATTCCTACCCTGTAGCATTCATTAATTATTTGACAGGTAATGTACTGTACATGTGTGATGCTGGGGTGACAACAGTGAGAACACAGAAAGCAAGCTATACTTGAAAAGTGCACTTTTTCCTCTCCAAAAAAATCTGTTTAGAAAAGGTCTCTAATGAGTTTAAATTCTGTGATGTATAGCGGAGTATGAAGTACAAAAATTTACAAGCGAGACCAGTTAAATCATTGCCTGGCAGGAAGAAATCTTATGAGTGAATAAATACAAACTATGAAATCTGTGTTTAATTTTGGCTGACTGTGTCAGCCACTAAGTCCAAAGTTACTGAAGCAAAGATACACAAGCTTTTGGAATTTATTATGGTAAGAGAATGTACACAGGGTCTCCCCTTCCGGGGGGGGGGGGGGGGGGGCAAAGCCAGTCCCCACAGAACTACATTTTTCTTTGCAAACTGGTAGAAATGCTCATTTCAGCAATGCGACTCACAACTGAGCACAAGAGCAGTCTATGTCCATGAGAAGACACACTGCGTTGTTGTTCTCTGTATATCATCATGACCAAGACGACAGAATAAAGCGTATTCTTTAATGCAAATAACCTTGTTGTTTAACAGAACACAAATGAGGGTTTTACTTGAAGACTAAATGCCCCCTACCATTCAGCACCTTTATGTGCATAACTGGCATGCTAAATGAAAAGTTTGCATACATATTTTACCCTCTTTCTTCCAAGGGACCCTAATTGCATCATTACCGGTGTCCAATTGTTCCTTTTATTTTGAGGGGGTGAGAATTAGGCATCTCTGGCCTAAGTGAGACCTCTACAGTCTACTAGCCCATTAATTTCTCCTCCATAGTGAGAGCTCAGTGGTAGGATGCAAGTCAACTTGCTGGTCCCTTAAAGCAGCCTACCCCCACACTGCCTGAAGACTTCCAGCGGCTACCTAAGTCAGGGACGGAGGGGTGCATGATCCCACATGTTTTTTACTCTCCTACTTAACAGGGAGGTCCCTGCCTGATGCAGTGTCAGCCAACACAGCAACCACAGGCTGGTAATAGACTCTGCTACCTCCTGGCACTGCCAGTGCTGCAAGTGTGGCAGCCTCCTTCCCTCCCCTGAATGAGCAGTAGGCTATTAGCCATCCCACCTCATTTTCACCCTGCCCAGTCCTTCATACATCCATGCTACCAATTGTCCAAAGTCTGCCATGCAATGGGTTTGGATTCTCATAAATTTGACTATATATTTTCAAAGCAGGCAAAGTGCACTGATGTCACTCTTCAGTATGATGTCTTAAGTTTCCTTGCATAATCTCAACACCCCTCCCACCAGGAAAACCAGTTGTGAGCATTTACATTGACATAACTGTTTAGAACAGGCCCATGGAACATAAGTGACAGGACTCTGCATCCAAGGCATTAGGAATTCAGCCAATAAAATAATTTGTGGCTGCTAGTACATTCCTCCTTACCCATAATGTCTCAGTCTCCCACCCAACTTTTCACAGTCTAAAAGCATACTACCAGGTTGATAATAATATGGCTTACAGTGTTGCAACTTGTCTGTCAATCATCAGGGAGACAGCTCCTGGAGAGTGACGTTGGCATGAATGCTGATGCTGTTGCCACAGTACAGTCTGTGATGGAGAAAGGCAAGCGTGAGGAAGCAATGTCCACTACATAGTGGCTGGACAAGCTGACCGTATGACAGAGAATAAGGTACATGGATTGATCTGGTGTCAGGTGTAATGACACCTAAGTGGCATCAGATGTACCAATGTCAAATATACTGGCATTCGGTAAACAGTAGAGATTCCGTTTGAGCTCTGAATTACCAATGTAATGTAAGACACTGCTGGGCAAACTGATGCTGGTGGGAGTTGCAGCAGTAATACTGAAGACCATGGAACCAGCAGTGGTAAAAATGAATGCTTGCTGGACCACATGGAGTTAGGACCAACACTTGCTGGGAATGAAAAAGTATGACTGACGCCTCTGGTACTGTTGGTAGAAATATGGAGATCAGAAAGCCTGACAGGGAATAGAGAGCCAGTGCTTACCCTGCTGACAGACACAATGGAATCAGTAAGATCAGCAGTTATCTGGCTAACGCCAGTCTATCCAAAGTTGAGCCGGCAATGGCCTGTATGTCGCAAAGGCAGTTGTCAATAGTTGCATGAGGCTGGAGTTCTATTCTAGAGTGTTCTTGATAGCAGCAACTGATCACAACAATAGGTAGAGATCTCTAAACAAGTAAACCAAAGGTGGATTCTGCTTCCACAGTTGAATGTTTCCCACCAGTGGAATCCACTCCTATAAGTATGAAAACTTTGCACCTTTCCCTCTTGTGCTCTGATGACTCCTTACCTTTAGTTACTGCATGACAAAAATCTTAACCTTTACAGGCTTAATTCATCATTTACAGTATTAATTCAAAAGATGGAAGCTTACACAATAAAGCATATTTCTATAATGCTAATTCCTTATTTAAAAATGTTTTCTACAAACTACCTTGACTGATGCTGGACATAAGTTCTGGATCTGGGAATTTAACTGGACCAGAAAATGTGCAGGTCTCTGTGGCCTAATTGTGTATGGAAAGTCTTCCTTCTCCCTACTGAGAGTGTGTCATTAGTCAACTCAAGTTGTGTCTGGATGTGCTGTGTCTATGACCCATACAATACAGATATCAGAGTGGCCCGGCTACTAGCAGGTATCTGGCTCCAAGATGCATACTTAGTCCAAGATTAGGGTTTCTGAAATGGATCTAGATCTGTATACCAAAGGTGTCCAACACAGTACTAAAACTCATCAAAGCCCAAAAGCTACATAACTCAAGAAATAAGATGACGGTATTTGCAGTTTAGACACAATCTTGAAATCAAAATTATACCCACAAAAAAAAAAAGTTTGCACTCTACAGTCATTTTGATATGCTCTCAGTCTTTTGCTGTAAGAAAGACAATGAAACAGATGGAACAACTGGCATTTTGGGTAATGAGGAGGGGATTAGCAGCTTGGAGGTTTTACTAGTTGAGCGACCTCATGCCAGGAACCAGACGATTTCTGTCATTTATGCCTTCTGGATCTCTTCACCAGACTGCGACATCCCAATCCCAACTTCACATCACGCAGACTGAGCCTCATGCCATATGTTTAAAGCTCTTCATATTAATTTATCGGGTGACTGATACTTTTTTCCAGGAATAAGATTTATTTTAAAAGAGGCTTACAGCTCTGCAATATTACAAACGATACACAGAGTGATTAAACTGGTGCAATATGCAGTGTAAGACAGCAGATAAGGGAGTCATACATTTGAGAAATCTAGAAAACAGAGGACATTTGATGCAAAAAATTATACAAGGTCTAAAGAGCATGTCCTACATGGACTGTCTCAAAGCCCTGTCACTGTACTCGGCATCCTACAGACTGCTAACAGGTGACCTGTGTCTGTCGTACAAGGCATCCTCTGGCCGAATATTGAAGGATTTAGTGCACATCAGCAAATCAAATGGCATCAGAAATACAGTCCAGGGATCTAAACCTCTTCTGCAACATGAACAGAATGGTTAGGGCAGGTATATCTCAGGATATCATTACTCTGGAACAGACATTCCATCCACAGAAAACAAAGCTCATCCCTGCAAATATTCAAGAGCAACTAGGATCTATGAATGGGAAAAGGAACATTTACCCCAGTTCTTAAATGAGTTATCCCATGCAGAAGTCCCCTCAAATGATCTATGGTATGATCTCAGTTATTGTCATTATGGGCAATATATAATTATCGTCTACTGGATGGGTAAGGCCAATCTCTAACCAAATGGGATAGCTTAATTATTTGAACACCAGAAGGAAAACTGGCTACGCATTTTTGTGAGGTGAGGCATTCCAAATGCCACCAATGCACTATTTCAAAAGGATTAAGGATTTGTTAGGCAAGACCACTATCTATGGGTGAGGTGTTAAATTCAACAACCTAGTAAGTGACCAGTATTTTTATGAATTACACTTTGGGAAGCACACTTACTTGAAATCTCTGTGTACTGCCAAGTTGAAGGGTTTCCTCACACTCTGAAAACACAATTTAATTGACGTTACAGTAATTAAGGGCATGCAGGTGATAGTCTCTTTTTTTTTGTACTGAATGACATTTGTTAAAGAAAATTGAAATGAACATTTTTTTAATTATTTTTGCTAGACTGTGTGACCTGTGAGCAGCGTCCTGTTAAATAACTTGCTCAGGTATGCGCATTTTGCAAGTGGAGATTGACCAAACACAATGATGATGTACAGATAAAGCTCATTACCAGCTCACAGGCTTAACCTTTTGAGCTAAACTGACAAGAGTGTTCAGATGCACTGCAGACAAGAATAAAGGGTACAAAAGGAAATAGTAAAGAAACATTTCTAAACATAAACTGTACCAAAATGTAATAAAATAAGTATTAACAGTTAATGCATACAGCTGAAAAAGGTTCATAAACTGACAACTACTAACAACATACCCAAGGAATAAATGAAAAAAAATACTTCTTCAAATATCCCATAAGCCTGCTTTTTCTTTCACATCATATTGTAATTCTTGTTTGTATTACACTATCTTACCTTTTTATTTCTCTATAAACTATCTAAAATTTCTCTAAATATTAAACGTCATATAAATTGCATCTATACTTAACCAATGTTTTCATACGATGTCTAATTTGGTATAATTATTTAAACTGTACATGTTTTTTGTATTACTTTTGAAGATTGTAAAATTTTTGTTCTTAAAATATTTTGTAGTACTTTGGAGCTTTTCTCCCAGTGCCTCAGCTGAAAATGGTTTCTTACCCAGTAATCAAATGTCAATAAATAAGAACAGGTGCTTAAAGTATTCCAAGTACACAACGATTGCATGTATGTAAATGTTAATTTGCTTTATAAATATGAACATGTCAGGTGCATATCTCCTTCCCTCCCTCCCTACCTGGAGGAGAAAGCTCTGGGTCATTTTACATTCATATGGTGATGTAGCTTAAATCATTTCAGCAGTTGAGCAATGAAGTGTGAAATTAGTAAACAAAAACATAAACCACATTTGTGGTGAAATTAATGTTTACCTGCTACAAGTTTATTTATGATAACCAAAGGAACCATTTTCAGGAACATTCCTATGTCATCTACACACCGTACAAGGCACAGTTCTTGCATAACACCCACAAAAATTGTATGCAATTGAAGAAAGAAAATGTCAGGTAAAGCACTGAAAAAAAAAATTTAAATTTATATTATATTATGTTACCAGGAATGGGAATCTGAAAAGCTAGCGGATATTAAAGAAAGAAAAAGTAAGCAAAATGATAACATTTAATAAGAGATTGTATTTTTATTGTGATTCAGTTTAAAATTGACAAAGGGCATTTTATTTATGCAACATGTTTAATATAAATAGCATATCTACTTTCAAATGTGCTAAAAAAGTTTGTTAGATGTATTAGAAATATTTTGGAAATGTTATGAAAGTTTATAAGGAATGCAGAAATCAAGACAGTACAAACTGAACTATGAACAGAAGACAAGTATGGCAAGGTTAGCATAGATGAGGTTAAACAATTAACAAGTCAAGACAGAGGAGATAAAAAAATTGGAACATATAATCAAACTGCAAGAAAGTTTCCAGGAATAGACTATATCCATGGGGAGGTTTGGAAGCTAGGAGGAAAAAGTGTTAAGATCTGAAAGGTTTTAACAGCGTTTTAAAAGGAAGTGAGGCACTAAAATCCTTGAAGAAAGCTGTAATACCTAAAGACAATGAAGAGCCATCAGACACAGCTTCATACAGGTTTGTTTCAATTTTAAACCAGGAGTATGAACTGTTTATGAATACAATAGATAAAATAATGGAAAAAGGTGCTGCCAAAATTGACATATGGATCAATGTGGTTCTGGGGAGGGGAGGTAAACATTCGACAACGTTAACAGAACAAAGAGGATAGGGATGAAGCAGAATGCAATAAAATACTACAGCTGTTGGTAGGTCTTGATGAAGAGAAAACATTAGACAGAATAAGCTGGGATCTTTAGGAGTAAGGCAATGGAAGCATTTGCATTCCCCGATACAAAAATAAGGTTACTTAGCAGGATATACAAGGGATTAGAGGCCAAGTGAGAAGTTTTCTCTCTGACAAGTTGTGTCTGAACAGAGAAACTAGGCAGGGATGTCCTCTTTCCCTTTATTTGCATTAACATTTAGAGCCATTGTCAAAGAAAATAAGGGACTCAGAAATTCAAGGATATAACTGGTACGGTAATCAAAAAAAGTAGGCTTTATTTGCAGACGATATGATTTTGACCTGATAAAACCAGAAAAAGGACATCTCAGTGTTCTGGAACATTCTAAGACAGTTAAATTTTTTTGGCATATAAAATTGATGCACACAGAACAAAGGCTATAGATGTAAACTATGTACCCACACAGGAATTAGGTCAGCAATACCGATATTTAGGGGGACACAATAACAAAGTATTTAAGAGTATAGGATTCTATTATGACAGCTAAGGATATGTGGGAAGAGACTAAACAAAAGCCAATATAAAAACTGAGAAACTGGAGGCTCATTTGTGGATATCGACAGTAAGATACAAGCAATAAAAATGTTGTTAGTCTGTTTAGTTTTATATACAGGGTCAGGCATATTTTTATCAACCAGAGGAAAAGTTGTGGACAGTAATTAATAAAGAGTTGGGGGACTTTATCTGGACGGGGAACAGGGCAAGGGTCAAGTGGGATAAGTTGATACTTCCAATAGAAGGAAGTGATGTACCTGATTTGAATGGATATTTTAGAGCTACACAGTTAAGGTTCATATACAGAACACAAGTAGAAAGCTACAATTCAATGTAGAAAGGGTTGATGAATCGGGGGAAATCCAAGAAATGAGGATAGAATGGGATTCTGGATGCTGATCCTTAAGGCGAATAATAGCCATACTTATATTAAATTCATAAAGTAGCAGAAAGTATTCTAAAAACTAAGGCAAAGTGAGACTGGAGAAATATTCTGCCAAAATAGATGACTACAATTAGGGGTACAGAGAATAGGCAAGAGGGGGTGGAATTTACTGGAGAAAACTGGCAAAGGAGCCAAGGTGTTGAAAGCAAATAACTAAAAAGGGAAGGTAACAGAATGGGAAGAGGCCAAGAAGACATTTGGACTAGAAACTGCCTTCCCATCAGAGACTGATAGAGTACAGGCAAAGGGAAAGGAGACACCCAAGTGAAGCCCTGCTTTGGTAAAGAGGAATATAAAAATACTGCACGATAATTACAGAACTCAGAGGTCAGAAAACACTGGGAAGAGAGACTGGATAAGCAATTCACAAGGAAACAATGGAAGGACATACGTATGGCTCCCAAATATACAACAAAGTCTAGAAGATTTAGGATTTTTGCTTGGAAGTGCTTGCATAGTTATCTTATTTTTATACCCCACGCAGACCCCAAAGAATTTTTCCTCAGGTACATGGCAAATGTTGGATTTATGATAAGGAAGAAACAGGTAACTGGGAATATATGTTTTGAGAGTGTAATGAGTTGGCAGACTAAATTTCCTACAGAGTTACTCTGTCAAAAATATTGGGTGAGCAAATGGGTGTAACTAAAGAAATTATTTTTTGAGCTGGGATACAGGATCTGAATGCCACAGACATCGTAAAGCCTTGTTGAGTTTAATTCTGGTGGCTGCCAAAAAAGCAATTTCTATAAGATGGAAATCAAAGTCTAAAACAAGTGCAGTTGAAGTAGTGCATATTGTAACAGAGATAAAAGAACTTACAGTGGGATCGTTTGGAAAAGGCTAGTAGCAAACTATATAGAAAAAATGAAAATTGTGGGAACAATACCTACAGAATGCAGAATAATGTTTTGGAGGCAGAATAGTGTTTAAGGGAAGGCAGGAACCGAGCAATTCATGTAATATTGGATTCATGATAATTGTATAAAAGCATTATGTGATGCATAATGTTTTCTTTTATATAAATGCACATTGCTCTTTGTCTTAAGTGATAATTCAATAAAGGTACTAAAGTCTGTGAACATCTTGAGGAAACCAAGCTGTGCAAACATAAGAGATTATTGGTATAATTACACGTAGCATAAGACCTAGTCAGAGGCACTCAGTCTGCACCCAGCATAACTTGACACAGAACACAACACTGAAATATCCTTCACCACAATGGGGGGTGGGGGTGGGTTGGCTATGACTTGAATACATATAGTCTCTTGCAACACTGCAAAATCCTCTGATGCATGGAACACAGTCTCTGTTCCCTGGACATTTCCAGCATATGCTAACAACTCTCATTACATTTGGTATAAAAGCCAGCATTTTCAGTTTGAAAAGTGACCATGTTCCGACTAAAGAGAAAACAAAATCAAGAATGTAACACACCTGTGCTTGATCACATTTGGGCATACTGCAGATCAACAAAGGAAATTTGAAATTTTTTTTTTTGCTTATGCAGAGGAGATCCCTATTACTTAAAGGGCGACAGAAGTCACAGAGCAGGGACCAGTTGTTCATCAATATAGTCTGGATACAGTAAAGTACAGGGGGCTCCCTGCAGTAGCTGTCATTATCAGGTGCACATCTAGATGCTCTGGCACCTACTATGATATTATAATGACCCGATATACAATTGAGAACACTTTTGTTAATTACCAGTCCAAAGATACCTTATGAATAAGTACCTATCTGTAGACCTCGGAGAACAGCATTACACAGGAATAACTCCCAAACTCCACTATCACCTGACCATGCCCCTACCATGACAGATGGGGAGGGGGGTGTTCATTCCAACAGTGGGTTCACCAGTAGATATAATAATAGTAATATCACTCGCTCACAGGATAGCAAACTACAAGCTTAGGATGGGATGAGATAGCTGTGGGATAATCATGCTGCTTGTAGTCAGAGGTGGTTAGTATATACGATACTGATTTAACACAACTTTACAAGGACAGTCTAGAAAATGTGTGTTCATATCTACGAGCTACAGAACTCTCCCTGCACAGTTTGCAGGTCAAGCTTCATGATTTGCAACACAAATTCTGCCACTCTTGGCAGGGGTCCTCACCTCAAACACGATCACCTCATTTTTCACTAAACATTATTTCCGATACCCAAACACTGTAAAGGAACAGTGACTGAAAATTTGAAAATGTACACTTCCCAACTGTCAGTCACTCTGTTACAACTTAAGTAGAAAGAAACTTCACTTCTATTTGAAAGGCTGCATTAAGGAGGTAAGGTGAAGTTGTTGTGCCCATTAGTTCAGATAACTCATTGTATACTATAGGATTTCTATGTAATTTCAACTTACAACTCTCTCTAACCTTTGTTATCCCATCTATATTTATTCTACAGCTTCTCCTCTACCGGTACGCATCACACGCGACTTGAGATTTATTTTCAGTTATGTTCTCAAATAAAGAAGTACAAGAATATGCTTTCAGTCATACAAGTTTTGTCTGACAACTGCAATATTCTGATATGGGTTGCCAGATTTCACAACCCATTTCTCTGTGACTATACTATACTGATTATATTAGTATTTTTAAGTTACTATAAGCTAAGCATCTCTTAAAACGAATCTTATTGTATCTCGCTTTACAGATGTGAATATTTTCCATGTTTTATCATATAAGCTTGCTAACAAGATGACACCTGGTTTAGCTAGTCCACTAAAAGGTGCAATAGCCCACTTTCTATAAACATCTTCCTGTCTCATGTGCCCATATACTCCTCCAACCCCATAATTCTGCAGTTCATCATATCTTCCAGTAATTCGTTCTATGGTTTCCACACTCTGCATGGAGTACAGACTCATTTCAGTCACAAATGTATTCCCCCATATGGAGATACTCATAACCCATCCTGTCCACACTGCCCCTTCAAAGGTTCATAGGTGTGTGGCTAATGGACCTGGAGCCTTTACAAGCATAGCCCATAGGATTATCTTGGCATCCCCAGAGCCTCTGTCAAGTAAAGCCACTGGAGTGATCCCTGGGGTGAATTTTCTATTTTCCATCCACTCAAGACTTCTCTTGAAGAGGGCCAGTGAGGTGCTCTGCTTGACATCCATGGGAAGTCTATTCCATATCATGGGCAATCTGAGTTATGAACCTCTCCCTCCAGCATGTTTTGTTGATTGTGGTAACTAGGTTGAGGTCTCTAGAGTGTGTGGTGCGGAGGGATTGGGATTTCTTTAGATGTAGCATTTCTAACAGAGCTGGGTCAGACATGGCTTTGCAAGTGAAGCAGCTATCGCCTTTCACTTAATTATTGCCCATACCCAACCTTCTAGAATCCTTACAGACCACTCTATCCATTTCCCAGCTTACCCCACAGAATGTACACCCAGTACCTTAAGTTTATGTAGCATCATTAACAAATCAATGAGGTGTTTACACCTCAGATAATCAACACATATACCTTTGACTACCTTCCGACATTCTAGGTAGAATCAATGGAGGGGCAAAGCAATTTTTTTTGTCTGTACAGAAATATCTGAAGGGTGGTAAAATGCAGTCGGGACAAGCTGTATACAAATATACTGGAAGGGAGGGTGGTATGTGGACCAGCCTAATGCCATACTGATCCCTAGTAGAGGTAGGTGTACAATGCTCCAAGCAAGGATGACACCAGCACAACAGCATGCATTAAAGCACATCACTTAGTTCTTGCCACTGTAGTCCTGTTTGGAGCATGTTCTAATGCACACAAGCAAACACATTCCAGGGATAGGTAGTATATGGCGTCTCATTTGAGGCTTTCACACCAGGCCCTTCAGAGATGGGGTAAGATTAATGTAAAAAACCCAAGCCCTTCTGAGATGGGGTAAGATGAATGTAAAAACCCAGTAAAGAAAGGAGTGCTGCTGCTGCACCAGGTAGGTATTCTGTGCACTTCTGTAGGTTAAGGGCAATTAAGACCATCATATATTTCCTTCACAGCCTCAGATCAGGGAAGTAAAACAGACACTAGAATGGAGTGGACAAAGGCAGACTCAGGAAGGTTTGCTTATGGTCGCCAATAAGATAAAGGTTCCAAAAGTTCATAATTATATTACCTTAGAACTTGCTCTATCATTTCACACTTAAGCCCTATACAGTCTCCAACCCTGTAAGCAGCATTTAAAACAAAATCTACCCAAGGTTATTACAAAAGTCAGTCACCAGGATGTAGTTGAAAGGTACGAGTTACCGAACTGCAAGCTTCATTACTGGTACTCTGGATGTGGCACAGATGTACCCTTCTTCCAGCATTTGACAAACTTGGACTTAATGTCAGTGGGGATACAAGACAAGTGAGGGGTTTAACTTCCATAAAATGTTTTTCAACAGTTTTTCATTAAGGGGACTGTTGGATATTTTCTTCATCTTGATGTCAATTAGTAAGTATGACTTCGTTAATATGTCCTAGATCCCATACTCAGTGGTCTTTACAAAAGCAAGAGGACTTCCCTTTCCTTAACATCAAATCCACAGCTATAAAACCGCTGAATACATGAATCAGTGCTACGCCATCTTTAACTCTAAAATCCGTAAATGGCTCTACAGAGTTTCTAAAATCCCAAAAAAGCAAACATACCTTTGAATCATCTGTGAATCATGAAACCCTACTCTATAGAGTTCTGGGCATAAATACCAAGAGACATCAATAAGCACCCTAACTTAATTAATGCTTTATGCCAAGTCTCTGTTGTAACCTACTCTTACTTGACTTACTATAGGCTGTGCCTGCAAATGGTCCTTTGAGATCAGTGAACTACCCTGGTAAACAAATATAAATAAAAATAAATAAATGCTCTAGCATTCTAATTTCTACCTATGCAATTGTTTTCTCAAATGACAAAAATGCCAAATTTTTTCAGACTTTTATCCACTTTTATTACCTAATCAAAAAAAATAGCCTTTGCATTCTGCTTATGTTAAATGTGTGGGCTTAATTACCCAGATTCCTTCTCTGCTCTTTCTTAAATCCTAAATAAAGGCCTACATTTATCAGGATTCCTTTTCTGCCCTTTCCTAAGTCCAAGCCTGTATTTGTCAGGATTCCATCCATGCCTTTTCCTAAAAACAGGCAGGTACCATCCCTGCCTCCTCCATCCAGGTTCTGGAATAAAGTCGGTACTCTAGTGAACAAATACACAATGGATGTGATAGCTCTTGCGGGTGCCGAATTTTGAAATGCTGTTGAAATATAAAGAAATGTTTAAAAACAGATTTTGTTTCACCAACACACTCAAAAATGACATTTACTTCACTAGAAATAATACAAATACCATGCTAATTGCAGAACTATTGTTCTGTGGTATGATACGGACTGAAATAAATATTTAAGGAAGAAAATGTTTTACATGATGGTAAACATCTGAATGAATGTTTTACCCTCTGGCATACTCAAAATATCTGCATTTAATATGCAGATTACACTAATTATGGGAGTGTTTGATGGCTGCTTTCATTTACTTAAACTTTGAAGGGACAAGTTTACAAATCATATTACTCCTAACTGTAAAATCAAAGGTAAATTATCTTTCTATTTTTCCATTTCATTTTAGAAAATTGAAAACAATACTGCAAGCATTTCTCTGGGAAAGCAGTAGCACTAAATCCAGCTGTGTAAACAAACCCATGTCTTGCTGTAAATACACGCACAACTCACCATAAAGTTTTTACTTTTCACACAAACTGTACAGAGGAATGATGATACTTGCAACAGCAATGAATACTCCAAGGGCACTTGCATACCAACACTCACTTGCACGCCAGCAACAAGGAATAAGAATTGTGCAGTGTCAAGCTACACAAACCAGTATTTGTAAGTGAAAATGTTTGCTTGCTAGTGCCCGGCAGAAATAAGCTTACTGAAACCATGTTTTAAAGCATCTCTTTGCATGTGGAAAATAAAAGTATCACATTACATCATTATTTTAGGAGGGACAGAATTCTCAAACGCAAACTGTGCAGATTTTTAGAATACTTTATTCATGAATGACTGGACAAAAGAAATCCAATTTAATTTTAAAAAGTAAAAAAAAATAGTAAATTGTTTTATTTTAATCCTTCTTTGACCAGATGCTCTCCCTTTCATCCTTGTAGGTGTCATCAGGACAACAATTATATGGTTCACAGTTTTATACTACGCTAATGAGCACTAAAGCCTTTATAAAGCTATTAGAGCAACCAAAGCATATCCCATGAGTTTTTGTACATTAGACATTACAAGGCATGTATGCTGGCTAGAGCATGGCTTAATGGCTGCCCCCAGTCCATCAGAGACATAGGTGCCAGATCTGGGGTGAACTTCCGATTTCCCATACACTGATCCAGGTTACGCTTGAATAGGGTTAGGGAATGGCTCTACTTCACATGGATGGAGGGCCTATTCAAGAGAATGTGAATTCTCTGAGACACATCTGTTCTTCCAACATGTCCTATGTAAGTCATAAGCAAAGTTTAGGTCCTGATGTAGTTCTGGTGCTGTTCATTCTTCTGATATCCAACATAGATAAGGATGCCTTGTACACCAGGCATAGATAGGACCCGAGTTGACCCACACAGGAGTTTATGCAAGACATGTATTTTTTTTTTTTTTTTTTTTTTTACAGGAACCTCTACAGACTTTCCAGCTGTTGTAAGTGCCTGGACTGGTACATACCAAAGGTGGCATTACACTCCCATTATGAGGGTCATATAAAGTGACAGGACAACTTCCCTGGACCTAGATGGCATGCTCTTATAAGCCGAGTGACATACAATGATTTTCTTACTACCTTAGACACATCTTGGCCAGAAGTCACATTACTATCTACATGTGTTTCCAAATCCCCAAATACCGGCTCCACTCTAAGGGTGTTTTATCAAAGACCATTTCCCGGGATGCCAACTTCCCAAAAGGTACTATTATGCATTTTTTGGCAATGAGTTTTAAGCTGTAGCTTTGGCACCAATTATTTGTGTCCGACCTTCCTGCAAGATGTTAATATCTTGGAGGGAACATATGACTGTTCCTAGTCTGCATTCTGCAAACTTGGTCAGCCAGAGGCCCTAGATGTTGGCCTTGACTTCCGAGAAACGGATGCCAATGAGGAGTTGACCCAACACAAAGCCCTGAGGGATTGGTAATGACCAGCCTCTTTGTGGAGGTGGTCTCACCAGTTCCAGCGTCTTGGGCCCTATCTGGGAGAAAGTTGGCTATCCAGTGTGTTATATAAGGATTTATACCAAATTCCATGACTTTAACAATCAAATGCCTTGGCCAGGTCAATGCAGGCAGTATGCCCCGTTTTACTGTCATCCACTGCCTTGGTGACCTTTTTGAAGGAGTCTGCCAGGTTTAGTAGGCAAGACCTGCATTTGATTAAACCAAACTGGGATGTGTCAGTGTCTGCATATTTCCTGTGTTTTTTTTTTTTAAACAAGAAACATCTTTATTAAACTATCATGTATAAAGACAATCATACATTTATATAAATGAAAACAAACCATACTGACATAATTGTAGTTGCAAACATTATAAATTACTTATAATCTAGCCAGTCAAACATTACATAGCTCATTCAAATTCTTCCTTCTTTTAAACCGGATGCCTACTCTGCATACATTGTTCCCACAATTCCCATTTTTCATAGTAATTTGCTCCTATCCTTTTTTAAAGATCCCACTTCCAGTAGCTGTATCTCAATTATATTCACTTCTAGTAAAGTTGGTTTAGACTAGACTTCCATTTTCTAGGAAATGCTTTTTTGGCAGCCACCATAATTAAACTCAGCAATGCCCTACTATGGCTAGGCAATTCTGAGTCTACAACATAGCTCAAAAAATGATTTTCTTGCTTACACCAATTTGCTCACCCAGCATCTCTGACTAAGCAGTCTGCACGGAATCTTTAAAGCCTGCCAACTCAATTACACTCCCAGAAAATATGTTCCCAGTTAGCTCTTTCTTCCTCATCTCACCTCCAACATTTGCTGTCTGGGGAAAAATTCTTTACATGGCTATTTTTATACCCCAAGTAGACTCTAAAAACTTTCAAGCAAACATTCTAAATCTTCTAGACTTTGTTGCATTTCTGGGAGACATACATACATGCCCCATTCTTTCTTTGTGAATTGCGTATCCAATCTCTCTTCTCAATCCTGTCTAACCTCCTCCGATTCATACAGTTATGTAATATTTTGTATGCTCTACCAATTATTCCTTTTTTTAACAGCAGTTTCTATTCTAGGTTCTACTAAAACTCTATCATTGCTGCTCTTTCACTTAGGATCCCGCTAATTCTTTTTCTGCCTAGACTTTGCCTTCCCTATAAAGGATTGATATAGTACAGTTTTGTACCTACCATAAATGTAGATGTTCGAGGATCCACATTGCTGCAGTCCTAACTATTGGGTAGTCCGCTGTCCAATCGGCCCGAATACCAAAGTATATGGCTGACGTCAGTCACGGCGCATTAGACTGACGTCAGTACGTCAGGGTACTAATGCGCATGACCGACGTCATATCCTCAGTCTTTTCTTGCCCCAGATGTCAGAAGACCCTAAAAAGACAAGGCCAAAACCAAAACACACCAAACATACCTGCACCAAAAACATATACAATATATACAAAGGTACCAGAATATAATCTCACCTACACAACCACCCCTAAACACAGAGGGGAAGGAGGGAGGGTAAATTGGACTGCAGCAATGTGGATCCTCGAACATCTGCATTTATGGTAGGTACAAAACTGTACTATGTTCTTCATTCCACATTGCTGCAGTCCTAACTATTGGGTAGAATCCCAAAGCAGAGGTAAGGGAGGCTGGCAAATCATAAGGAAGCAGGAGCTGATAACATGCCTTGCAAAATAGCTGTGGCAAAACCAGCCCTAGACTTAGAGTAGAGAGGAAGGTGGTAATGCTTAGAGAAAGTATGCACTGAACTCCAAGTAGCTGCCTCCAAAATATCCTTAGTTGCCACCCCCCTTAGAAATGCTGTTGAAGTGGCAGTAGCCCTAGTGGAATGAGGCCTAATCCCAGCTGGAATCTCTTTGCCATGATGGGAATAACAAAATGCAATGCAAAACCCAATCCACCTAGAAATAGTTTGTTTTGACACAGGCTTGCCCTGCGAACTCAAAGCAAAAGAAACAAACAACTGCTGAGACTGTCTAAAACCCTTAGTCCTGCTTAAATAATAACGCAATTGCCTGTGTACATCTAAAGTGTGCAAAATCTTTTCCCCTTTATTTTGGGGATCTGCATAGAAAGTAGGCAAATGAATAGTTTGGTTTAAAGCCACACTAGAAACCACCTTAGGCATAAAGGAAGGATTAGTACGTAATGATACCCTATCCTTATGAAAAATCAAAAAACGCTCAACCGCCATAAGGGCCTGTAACTCAGAAACCCTTCTTGCAGAAGTAATGGCCAACAAAAAAGCAGTCTTCCATGACAAGTATTTCAGGTCAGCAGTAGCTGCAGGCTCAAAAGGTTGTAGAGTAAGTTTCTCCAACACAAAATTGAGATCCCAAGCAGGAGTAGGAGCTCTACGTGGGAGTCTTATATTCTTTGCCCCCCGAAGAAATTGCTTGAATAAAGGATGTGAAAACAATGGTGGGTCACAATCATAGTGAGCTGAAATTGCTGCAGCATGAATCTTAATGGAAGAGAAAGACAAACCTTTGTCCAATAACTCAGTAAGATATTGAAGAGCCACACTCAAATTAGGCTCCGAAATCTCCAAATTCTGTGCTGCAGTCCAAAATAAAAATCTCTTCCATTTTTCTGCATACACTTTCCTTGTACTAGGTCTTCTGGCTTCCATAATCACATTTAAAACCTGTTGAGGAAGTTGAGACCTGCTGTCTTTCAAAACAGAATATGCCAGGCTGTTAGATGAAGAGTTTGAAGCTTGACATTGAGCAGATGACCGTCCCTCTGAGACAATAGGTGTGGAATCAAGGGTAAAGGCCATGGAGGCTTCCTTACCAGACTCCTCAGTAATGGGTACCAGTGCTGCCGAGGCCAATCTGGAGCTATTAAAATCATCCTTGGCTTGTCTTGTCTGACCTTTAGAAGCACCTTTGGGAGAAGAGGCAGAGGTGGAAAAGCATACACATGAAGATTTTTCCAACTGAAAGAAAGAGCATCCACTTTCCAAGCTGTGTGATGAAATGCCTTGTGCAAAACTTTGGCAGCTGGTGGTTTAGTGGAGAAGCGAACAGATCTATGTCTGGAGTTCCCCATGACACTGTCAATTTTGAAATACATGAAGATCCAGTTTCCACTCGTGGGGATCCATGATTTGTCTGCTTAACACATCTGCTAAGGAGTTCTGTGCTCCGGCAGAAACCTTGCCTGAAGAGTTAGTTGCAAGCTGAGCGCAGTCTCCCATAAAATCATTGCTTGCCTGCACAATGGGTAAGAATGTGTTCCCCCTTGTTTGTTGATGTACCACATGACAGTTGTGTTGTCTGTTAGAATCAACACCTGCCCTGGAAGAAGTAACTCCTTGAAAGCCATTAATGCAAACTGGACTGCTAACATCTCTTTCATGTTGATATGTAGATGCTGTAGTCTGGCAGGCCACTTGTCTTGTATCCACTTTCCATCTAGATGAGCTCCCCAAGCAATGTCTGAGGCATCTGTCGTTAGAATCTGACTTGCCTCTGGCCGGGTCACAGAGAGTCCCTTGTTTAGGTGACATTCCTGAGCCCACCACAAAAATTCCTTTTGAATGCAAGGTATTATTTGAATGACAGTGTCCAAATCCTGGCAGTGCTGTGTCCATAGATTTTGAGATACCATTGTAGCTTCCTCATATGCAGTTTGGCATTGGGAAGCACCAGAATACAAGATGCCATGAACCCTAAGGCTTGAAGGACTGTCCTTGCAGTCAGCCCGGACTGAAGAGATAATTGATGGAAGTAACTGGAAAGATTCTTTTGTTTGTCCGGGGTTAGAAAGGCCATCTGGGCTGCTGTATTCAGTCTCACACCCAGAAAGCACATGTCTTGAGAGGGTACTAGACTGGACTTTATTTCGTTCACAGAATACCCTAGGCATCTTAGCACTGCTATGACATATTCCAAATGCTGTAGAAGGTCTTCCTTTTCTTGAGCCAGAATCAGGCAGTCGTCCAAGTAAGGATAGATTTGAATTCCTTTTAGCCTGAAGTAAGCTATCACTGGAGCCAGAATCTTTGTGAATACTCTGGGCGCAGTAGATAAGCCAAAGGGCAATGCAGAGAACTGATAATGAGAATTTCCAGCTCGAAAACGCAGATACTTTCTGCAACTTAGTCTTATAGGCACATGAAGGTAAGCTTCCTTGAGATCTAAAGTTACCATCCAGTGATCTTTGCCCAGTAGAGGTAAAAGCTGTTGTAACGTCAACATTTTGAACTTTGGAATGTCCAGATAAGTGTTGAGGATAGATAAATCCAAAATTGGTCTCCACGTGTTCCCCTTCTTTGGTACTAGGAACAGGCGAGAATAAAATCCTAGGCCCCTTTCTGGCACAGGAACTGACTGAATGGCTCCTATTTGGAGTAACAGAGAAATTTGTCTGCGAGCCTCTGTTCTTTGTAGAGGAGGAATGTCTGGCATGCCTTTGAAAGGAGGCAAGGTATGGAAATAAAACCTGTAACCGTGGTGAATGATATCCAGAACCCATTTGTCTTGGGTAATTAAATCCCAATTTTCTTTGAAAAGAGACAGTCTTCCTCCTAGAGGTGCCGCCAGGTGAGAAGGTACCGGCAGTTGAAAAGGCAGGTCATTGGGTCTGCTTACGAAAGGACTGACCCCTGCCCTCACCAGAAGTCTGAGCAGGTGAACTCCCTGTCCTAGGCCTAAAAGAACCTTGAGCTCTGCCCCTACCACGTCTAGACCTACCCCTAGACTGGGAATCATAAGCAGGATAAGTCCACCCCTTAGTAGGCCAATTTCTACTAAACTTCGGAGGCTGCACCTGCAAAAAATCCTTAACAGTTTGCATAGACTTAGCCTTGTCCTCCATTTTCTTTAAAACTGCTTCCACAGGCGAACCAAACAACACATCAGACTGTAAAGGAGCATCCAAAATCCTTGTCTTAACATGCTCAGCTAAGTTCTGATCTCTCAACCAGGCGTGCCTACGAAGAACAGAACCAGTGGCAGCCACCCTGGAGGAGGCCTGCACAGCATCAAAACCACATTGCAAGGAATGTTTACCCACTTGTTCAGACACATGAACTAAATCCTGCAACTCTTTACACTCAATACCTTCCGCCAGAGCATCCACCTTAGATTTCAACTGTGAAAGAAGATAATTCTGATATTTTAACATGTGAAACTGACAATTCAACGCCCTCATGGCTAAAGTGGAAGAAGTATACACTTTCTTTCCCCATCTATCCAAAGCCCTTGCCTCTTTATCAGGAGGGACAGGATTTTTAACAACTGAGGCCTTCACACCTTTAGGCCCCTGAGAGACAGTTTCCGGGTCTGCCCTAGGACTCTTAAAAAGATACTTATGAGCGTCAGGCACCCTATAATACCTATCCACAAAGTATGGTAATCCCTATGAGGTATCTGTTTCCCACAAGAAATACAGTTATTCACTTTTTCTGACATCCGGTTAAATACTGAGGCAAGAAAAAACCAAAATATTCCCCAACGGGGTACTTAGCCAACTTTGATTCGGTCTGAAACTCTGACTTCAGAAACTTTCAGAACGCCAACCTGCACTCGCAAAATTGCTTCTGCATCGGACCATGCGGCAAAAAAGACTGAGGATATGACGGCGGTCATGCGCATTAGTACCCTGACGTACTGACGTCAGTCTAATGCGCCGTGACCGACGTCAGCCATATACTTTGGTATTCGGGCCGATTGGACAGCGGACTACCCAATAGTTAGGACTGCAGCAATGTGGAATGAAGAACATCAATCTCTTTCCTGCAGCCCAAATAAAATCTTTGCCTCTTCCCACTCTGTTACCTTTCCCTCTCTATTTACTCCCAAGTTCCTTGGTTCTTTTATTAGTTTTCTCCAATAAATTCCAGTCCCCTCTTGCTTATTGTCTGTATCCATAACTGCAGTCATCACTATCAGCAGAATCTCCTTTCTCCATTCCAGTGTTGGCTTAGTTCTTAGAATATTTTCTGCAACTTTCTGAATATAACAGTCTGCATGACTGTTATTCCCCTTAAGGATCTGCATTCAAACTTCCAGCCTCTCCTTGTATCTCGAGCATCCCCCTCGTTTCACTATCATCCCTTTCCACTCTGAACTATTGGTTTCTGCTTGTGTTATGTACACGAGCCAGTATAACTCTGAAATACCCATTCAAATCGCGTAATCCCAACTCTCCTTGTTCAGTTGGAAGAATCTGCTTATCCCACTTGACTCTTGACATCTTCCCAGATAAAATCCTTCAGCTCTTTATTAGCTGCTTACCAAAACTTCTCTGGTTGATAAAAATATGCCTGACCTGTGTATAAAAACTAAACAGACTAAAAACATTTTAACTGCTTGTGTTTTGCTATCTGCATCCATATAACAACTTCCAGTTTCACGGTTTTTGTATTATCTTTTCTTTAGTCTCTTCCCATATATACTTGGAGGCTTTTACAGCTGCCTGACCCCACTGTAGATTTGATCTGGGACACTCACCCAGTCCCATCTCTTTATCTCATTCTACCCAATAGACTCCTTCTGCACTTGTTTTTAGTTTGTTTCTTTCGGCTTTTCCCGGTTAGGGGTCGCCACAGCGGAACTCCGGTCCGCTAATGATTGGCAGTAGATTTTTACGTACTGGCTTGCTGGGCCTAACGCACAACCTTCAATGAAGGAACGCCCATTCACGCATGTCGCCACACAGAAGACGCTCTGAGAATCAAGCGGGCAACGTATAACTGTGAGGCGACAACGGTACCACAGCACCACCACCACAGTATGTCATTTTTAATTTAATTGCATTGTTTTAAACTGTTTGGTCTAACATTGCTACATAGTCAAGTGTGCTAGCTTGCACTGCAATTGAATTGTTTTTACTGCTGTTTTAGCTACTTTTCTCTATTAAAAAAAATCAAATCTAAGCCTGTTTCCTACCTTTCCTGTGTAGTCCAGATTCAGATTTGCTGTATCCAGGTCTGTATGTAAGCTTTTGAGCCCCCCCAAGCTTTCTGTATTGGAGGGAAGCCTTCTAGCTTATCAGTGGGAGTGGTAAGCACCAAGTAACCTATCTACCACATAAGGAGTGGTTCTGGCCCAGAAATTGTAGTAATTGACCGTTTAAGGCAGTTTTTTCATCTCTCTCAACTTTGATTTAAAAGCCCACATTTGCACTTCTTTCCCCCTTTCCTGTAACTAGTTTAGTCCAGATACAGATTCTTAGTTTTAGCACTTGAATTTGTTTATTCGTGATCAGCACTTGTTCAGAACTTGT
The DNA here is from genome assembly GCF_019279795.1 of Protopterus annectens. NCBI lineage: Eukaryota > Metazoa > Chordata > Ceratodontiformes > Protopteridae > Protopterus > Protopterus annectens. The sequence continues at coordinate 1,131,466,689 of NC_056746.1, forward strand.
TGTAAGCACTAAATAACTTAATTACTACAGCACTCAACCTTCCTAATTTCCTAGAGTAAAACAGTTTTGGTACTTACTTTCCTCACTTGCTTAGAGGAAAAACAGCACTTGTACTCACTTTCCTCACTTATCTAGAGGAAAATAGTTTTTTATTCAGGCATGTCCAAGGGTCAGCTCCCAGTGTTCTCTCCTGTCTATCTGATGAATCTGGGCATCTTGGGACAATGTAGAAATTGCCTCATGTACACAGACAACCCTCTCCTCCTACCACCAAACACTAAAACCTGTGAGAGATGCACTTATCTAGCCAAACTGGAGGTAAAGCTCTCTCCAACCAAGACTGAACTTAACAGTCAAGAAGAGAAGGTAAACACTTGCACCACACCGCACTCATCACATAGTCTCACTAAATCTACACCACAAAAATCCACAAATAGAAACACAAAAATATTTGTGGAGGCTCTCAATAATAATCTGCTCAAGCAACAGAGATCTCAAAAACAGAAAGGCAAGCAACCTCCATCCCCCAACACAACCCAAATGACACATACACCCACACTCAGTGTGCCACTCAACCACAGCCAATAAGGCAAAACAACGTACCCAACACACTAGTCATAGGTGACTATAGTCAGGCACACTGGTGTTCCACTGACCAGGCTAAACAAGGCGAAGGTTACTGTCAGCTGCCTGTCGGGTGCCAGGATCCGCCACATAACCCATGCATTCAGGTCACTCCACAACAAGTACAAATATGACTCTGTCATTGTCCATGTTGGTGTGAATGACCTGAGACGTACCTCCCTGGACTACATGAAAAGAGACATGGAAGAGCTCTCCGATCTTGTAGGCCAGGCAGGTATGACCCTAGCCCAGTAGCATGCTGCCATCACCCAGAATGATACCGCAGTACAAGGACAAAAGGATTGACTTCAACAATTGGCTAAGCTTCTGGTGTCATTCTAAAGGGATCCAGTGTCTGTCTGCCCTGGGATGATATGGTCGACAGACCACAATGCTTTGCCAGAGATGGCCTACACCCGTCACCCCTGGGATTCCGGATACTGGCTAAAGTTCTTGCCGCCCCTATAGTGCCCTTTTTAGGCAAGGTTCAAATGAGAAATTCACCACCTTAACAGGAACAGGCAAGCAAAAACTGAGGGTGATGCTACTCGATGCTAGAAGGCTAAATCTCAAAATGCACTCACTCAAGGCACTCCTTAAAATGGAGAACATCAATATCTGTGCAGTGACTGAGACCTGCTTCAAGGCTCCAGAGAGCACCGCTGCACTACCAGGCTACAACTCATACCACACTTTTCGGTCATGTAACCTGGACTGGAGCACTAAAGGTGGAGGTGTGTCCATATTCATTAAGGATATCCACACCTCCAGGCTACTTGCTCAGCATAATGCATCCAAGGTTATCCAAGTGCAACTAACTCTGGGCAAAACTGCAATCCAAATTGTAGCGTGCTACAGATCCTCCACCATGCCCCAGGATTCCCACTCCTCTTTTCTTGATGTACTGGAAAATATTAGGGTTCAGCCAAACACCCTAATAATGGGCAATTTCAACTACCCCACCATTAACTAGGAAAACTACTCATGTACCAACTCCTTCACTCAACGCTTTCTGAAATTCATAAACTCCAATGCCCTGGACCAACTTATCCACACCCCCACCAGGGGCAACAATATCCTAGATCTAGTCATTACCAACATGAGTGACCGGTGTTCCACACCTGAAGTCAACACCTCATTGGTCCGATCTAACCATAAGCTAATCACCCTAGATATCCACATCCTGCCCCCACCCCCCCATTAAGGAAACTACAGTAAAAAATTTATCCAAAGCCAATTTCATGCTTCTTAAGACAGAAGTGGTGAACTTCATGACACCCATGCAGATGGACAATACAGTTATGACTACTGAATGCTACACAATCGCACTTTACAAGCACTTACACAAGTGCATGGATCGTGCTATCCCAAAAAGAACCAAGACGCTATCCTCCAAAAATAGGAAGCCAATCTGGTAGCCCCCTGCCATAAACAAACTGTACAACAGAAGAAAGAAACTGTTGCAAAAGAGAGTAAAATCCCATAAGTGGAGAAGCTCCCTGGTCAGCCTCAGTAAGAAGCTGCGATCCCTGATAAAATCCTCCAAAGCTAGTTACGAAAACAAAATTGCCACTGATTCTAAAGACAACCACAAAGCATTCTATAGCTATGTCAAGAACCTTAATGGCAACACTCAGATCTGCTCTGAGTTACAGCACAATGGCACTAAATATACAGACCCAACTGATATTTTCAACATCCTGGCAGATAGGTTCAGTGCTAACTTTTACCCCCTCTCACCCCCTAAAGGGCCCATCTCTATAGCAGAAGAATGCAAAGTTCCTGTAATCACGGCTGCACAGGTAAAAAACACTCTCCAAAGCCAAGAACACAGCATCCATGGAACCAGACAACATCCCAGGCTGCATTCTACATGAACTACAGAACGAACTGGCACCCCACCCAAGTACCATGTTCAATCATTGCCTCACTTCAGGCTTTGTGCCCGCTGAATGGCACACTGACAGTTATCCCACTCCACAAGGGGGGAGCCACCACGGACTCCGGGAACTACCACCCCATTAGCCTGATGAGCCTGGTCTGCAAGGCCATGGAACATATCATCATGGAACTTATAAACAAAGACACTGGTAACCTCCAAACTCTGGACCCCACCCAATTCGGGTTTGTAAAAGGCATATCATGTCTCCTAAACCTGATAGACTTCTTTGAAGCAGTTACCAAAGCTGTAGACGAGGGTAAGGTGGTTCATACAGCCTATCTACATCTTGCCAAGGCTTTCAACACCATCCCAAACTCTGGAATTATAGATAAACTCACTAAACTAGGTATAAATCCCTATGTCACAAGATGGGTTGCCAACTGGCTCACTGACAGAATCCACACTGTGAAAAGTACAGTTTTGTACCTACCATAAATGTAGATGTTCGAGTGCTAATACAGCTGCAGTAATCACATATGGGTTCTCTGCCGTCAGGCGGGTCCTCGGTCGGCCAAATTCCAAAGTCTTGGTCCGGCGTCGGTTGTCGTCGCTTTCTTTCCTGACGTCAGTGCGACAGGGGTATACAAGACACAGCCGACGCCATATTCTTCAGTCTTTCTTGCCCCAGATGTCAGGTGCCCCCAGAAGGAAGGCAATACATAAATTATATATATATAAATATATTCAAGGAATGCAATGTAATCAAAAAACAGTAGTTGCAAGCAAATACACCATAGGAGGATAACCCAAATTAGGTTGTAAGAGGAGGTGTTAGCCACTAGTCCTTTACCAAGAGGGGAAGGAGGGAGGGAAACCTGTACTGCAGCTGTATTAGCACTCTAACATCTACATTTATGGTAGGTACAAAACTGTACTATGTTCATCGTGCATACAGCTGCAGTAATCACATATGGGTAGAATCCCAAAGCTACGCACAGGGTGGTAGGCACTAGGTGGAACTGGGATGAGCCAGAATGACCTGCAACACAGCAGTGGCAAAGCCTGCTCTAGTTTTGGAATATAAAGGCAGGTGGTAGTGTTTTGTGAAGGTATGTACAGAACTCCAAGTGGCAGCCTCTAAAATATCTTTGGTAGGAACTCCTCTAAGGAAGGCTGTAGAGGTAGCTGTGGCCCTGGTGGAGTGGGATCTGATGCCTGTAGGGACAGATTTCCCATGATAGGAGTAACAAAACCGTATGCAGTGGCCTATCCATTTTGAAATTGTCTGTTTGGTAATAGGTTTCCCTTGAGCTCCTACAGCATAGGACACAAAAAGTTGTTCTGATTTCCTGAAAGGCTTTGTTCTGTCCAAATAATAACGTAGCTGCCTATGGATGTCTAAGGAGTGTAGCAGCCTTTCCCCTTTGTTTTGAGGATTGGGGTAAAAGGTAGGCAAGTGTATGGCTTGATTTAAAGCTACCCTGGATACCACTTTAGGCATAAATGACGGGTTGGTTCGAAGGGTAACCCTGTCCTGATGGAAGATGAGAAAGGGCTGCACAGCCATAAGGGCTTGTAGTTCTAAAACCCTACGAGCTGAGGTTATGGCCAGAAGGAAAGCTGTTTTCCAGGACAAATATTGCAGATCTGTTGAGGCAGCTGGTTCAAAGGGGGGCAATGTTAATTTTTCTAGAATGTAGTTAAGATCCCAGGCTGGCACTGGTCGTTTCCTTGGTGGTCTTATATTCTTAGCCCCTCTGAGAAACTGTCTTAAAAGTGGGTGAGACAATAACGGTGGATCCGTGTTGAATTCTGCAGAAATGGCTGAGGCATGGATTTTTATGGAGGAAAATGAAAGTCCACTGTTCAGCAACTCAGCTAGATACTGCAACACCTGAGGCAAATTCAGTTTTCTAGGGTCCTGGCCTTTTTTCTCATTCCAAGAGCAAAACCGTTTCCATTTTGCAGAGTAAGCCTTTCTAGTAGATGGCCTTCTGGCCTCCAAAATGACATCCTGCACCTCTTTGGAGAGTAGGGTCTGTTGTGGTGTTAAGGAATTTTCCATGCAGCGAGATTGAGGGTTTTCAGCTGACTGTGAAGAGTTTTGTAGCTGTGCTGAGTCAGCAGAAGAGGCATTAGAGGTAGGTGCCAGGGAGGAGTATGTGTTAGGCTCCTTAGGAGTGGGTACCAGTGCTGTCTTGGCCAGTCTGGAGCAATCAGTATCATCTTCGGTCTGTCTGCTCTTGCTTTCAAGAGCACCTTGGGCAGAAGAGGCAGAGGTGGGAAAGTGTAAACTGCCCATGCTGTCCAACTGAATGAAAGGGCGTCCACTCTCCAGGCCTTTGGATGAAATGTCTTTGAACAAAACTTTTTCAATTGATGATTCCTGTGGGAGGCGAAGAGATCTATGTCTGGCCTCCCCCACGCTTGGATTATCCTTGTAAACACTTGAGGATGCAGCTTCCATTCGTGTGGATCTGTCATATTTCTGCTTAGATTGTCTGCCAGTGTGTTTTCCAAACCTGGCAAGTACTGTGCTTGAAGCTCGATTTGCCATTCCAGAGCCAAGTTCCAAAGTGTCATGGCTAGTCTGCACAGGGGGTATGAATGTGTTCCTCCTTGTTTGTTTATGTACCACATTACTGTGGTGTTGTCTGTTCTTATCAATAATTGTCCTGGATGCAGGAGGTCCTTGAATGCTGTAATCGCATTTATCACTGCCAGCATTTCTTTTTGATTGATGTGAAGATGCTTTTCCTTTTGTGACCATTTGCCCTGAATGCACCTGCCAGTCATGTGCGCCCCCCAGGCATAATCTGAAGCGTCTGTTGTGATGACTTGATTTGCTTGAGGCTTGCAGAATGGGAGACCTGTGTTTGTTTGACATGCTTGGGCCCACCATAGAAATTCCTTTTGCAAACATGGAATTATTGGTATTATTGTTTCCAAACTGTGGTTGTGTTGAGACCATAGGTTTTTTAGGTACCATTGAAGTTTCCTCATATGCAACTTTGCACATGGGATTAAAAGAATGCAAGATGCCATGAAGCCCAGAGCCTGCAGGATTTGCCTTGCAGTAAGCCTAGTACAATTTGCTAGTATTTTGAAGTACTGAGTTAGTTACCCCTGTTTTTCTGGCGTAAGATAGGCCATCTGGGTGTTTGTGTCCAAGTTGGCACCCAGGAAAGTTATTTTCTGAGATGGTGTTAGCCTGGATTTCTCTTTGTTGATTGTGTATCCCAGAGAATTCAGTAACCATGTTGCAGAAGCCAGATGTTCCAGAAGTATGTGCTTGCTGTCCGCTTGGATCAGGCAGTCGTCCAAATAAGGGTAAATTTGTATCTCTTGAAGTCTGCAGTAAGCAATTACTGATGCCAGGCATTTCGTGAATACTCTGGGCGCAGTAGATAAGCCAAAGGGCAATGCAGAGAATTGATAGTGGATTGAACCTGCAAGAAATCTGAGGTATCTTCTGCAACTTTGTCTGATTGGGACATGCAGGTATGCCTCCTTGAGGTCCAATGTTACCAGCCAAAACTCCATGCCCAGCATGGGAAGAAGCTGCTGTAATGTGAGCATCTTGAATTTTGGTACGAGTAAGAATGTGTTTAGGATGGATAAGTCCAAAATGGGTCTCCAGTCGGTTCCTTTCCTTGGTACCAGAAATACCCTGGAATAAAAGCCTTGACCTTGTTCGTGAGTAGGTACCTCTTGAATAGCTTTCATGTCTATGAGCTTTGAAATTTGTAGTTGTGCCTCTGCCCTTTGATTGTGTGGCAGGTTTGGCATGCCTCTCATTTTTGGAAGAGTGTGAAAATGAAATCTGTAGCCTCTGTTTATAATGTCCAGGATCCATTTGTCTGCTGTGACAATATGCCAATTTCTTGTAAATAATGCCAGCTTTCCTCCCAAGGGTGCTGCCAGCTGAGACTTGCTTGGCATGAAAAGGAGGAAGTCATTGGGTTTGTTTTCTGTATTGTTGTGCACTGTCTTCGCCACCTCTTGGTGCTGGAGTTTGGCATTGTCTGCCTCTATATGATCCTTGAGATTGTCCTCTGCCCCTTGTTCGCCTGTATCTACCTCTTTGGGGCTTGTCCATGGCTGGAAAGGACCAGTTTTTAGAAGGCCAATTTCTGCTAAAACGGGGCGGTTGTACCTGTAGAAAAGCCTTGACAGTTTGTATAGATTTAGCTTTTTCTTCCATTTTCCGTAGCATCTCCTCAGCATTAGTACCAAATAGTACATCCTTTTGTAAAGGAGCATCTAGTAGTTTAGCTTTAACATGATCAGGCAAGCTTTGCTCCCTAAGCCAGGCATGTCTACGAATGACTGATCCTGTAACAGCAGCTCTACTTGAGGCCTCTAAGGCATCATAGCCACATTGTAAGGTGTGTTTACCTACTTGTTCTGCACTACGCATCATATCCTGCAATTCCTTCAAATCTGGTTGCTCAGGTTGAGACATTTTATTTCTTAATTGTGATAACAGAAACTGCTGATATTTAAGCATATGGAACTGACAATTTAAGGCCCTCATGGCTAGGGTGGCCGAGGTGTATACCTTTTTTCCCCACCTTTCTAAGGATCTAGATTCTCTTTCGGAAGGAAGTGGATTCTTGGCAGTAGAGGCCTTCATCCCCTTGGAGCCTTGAGAAATGGTTTCAGGGTCAGCATTATGGCTTTTGAAAAGAAATTGGTGAGAGTTAGGAACTCTGTAGTACCTATCAGGTTTGACAGGGGCAGGAGGCAGGGAATCCAGATTAAGACAAGCCTCCGAGTAAACATCATCAAGTATGTCCAAGACAGGAGGAATAGCCAGAGGTCTGTGTTGAGGTAACAAAAGAAATTCCCTAAGCCTTTTCTTGGAATCAGAAAAGTCTTGGCCTTCCCAATGGAAGTGTTCCCTCAAAGTGTGCAAGGTTTCCCCAAAAGAAAAATCCTCTGGGGGAGATACAGAAGGAATGGACTGTTCTGCATCAGAATCTTCATAAGGGGAGTACGAGTGCTCCTCTACATCAGAATGTTCTGAGAAAATGGAACCCTGTTCAGAAGAGGGAGAATCTTCCTCCACTCTGGGTCTCTTGTCTGGAGGGGGTTGGGAACCCCTGATAAGAGTAATTAGATCCTCAGCCATTTTAAGCATCTGCTTTTTAGGCATGGGGCCTGGAGATGGGCCCTGTGCAACAGGCCTCTTGGGATGCATGGCTGATTTGGACTTAGTAAAGGCTTTAATGGAAAAGGAAGATGAGGGTCTAAAGACACCCTGGGTGGAAGTGGACCTGTCCACATTAGGAGGCTCAACACTCACAGTGGCTTCGGTGGTTGTAGTCTGAGTAAGGGCCGAGGTACCTGCGGTCTGGGTTACAGAAGACACCGCCAAAGAAGTGTCGTCGGTAGTCAGGGACTGCATAGGCGTCTCGCCGAGAACCGGACCACATGCAGCCGGTTTTGGCATGGTGTCGGTGGAGACCGCGGACCTCGCGTGTCGGTCCTTGTCCTTGCGTTTTTTGGACAAAACGGTAGTCTGAGTCTCTGACATTTTATAATCAAAGGCTTTACCAAAATAATGTTGGGCGAACTCCGCCCGACGCTTAATAGTGCGTTTATTGAAAGTAGCACAAAAGCGACAGCCCAAGACGTCGTGGTCTGGGTCTAAACAAGGTATGCAGAGGGAATGGAAATCCTTATGCGGTATTTGCTTCCCACAAGAAATACAATTGTTAACTTTGTCTGACATCGGTCTGAGGCAAGAAAAGTTTCCCCAACGGGGTACTTAGCTTTAATGAAGACTTTGGTTTCCAATTTTTTCGTAAATTCAGGAGCTGGCTGATCGGCACTTGCGAACTGCTTCTGCTTCGGGCACCGCGCGGCAAAAAAGACTGAACAATATGGCGTCGACTGTGTCTTATATACCCCTGTCGCACTGACGTCAGGAAAGAAAGCGACAACCGACGCCGGACCAAGACTTTGGAATTCGGCCGACCGAGGACCCGCCTGACGGCAGAGAACCCATATGCGATTACTGCAGCTGTATGCACGATGAACATGTAGCAGACTCCAAATCCGACTTCAGACCAGTGACAAGTGGAGTACCACAGGGTTCGGTCCTGGATCCTCTCCTGTTTGGTATCTACTTCTCTGAAGTACAGGCTAACACAGAAGGTCTTTGGCTAACGAAGTTCGCAGATGACTGCAAACTAGGAGCCATAATCAAAACTCCTAACGATGTGGACATCCTACAAAAGGGCCTCACTGTGACAGATGCCTAGCGTCAAAGCCCTGGCCTCAAGCTCAATGCCAAAAAGTGCATTGTCATCCCCTTTGGTAAAAACTCTGTACCCATGAGCTACAACATAGGCAGTAGTATACTTAACACCGAATGTGTGATAAGAGACCTTGGGACACAGGTGGGCAGTAGACTCTTTGATAATCACATCGCCACAGTAGTCAGGAAATCCTTCTACGTGGCACACATCACAAAAGGTTTCTCATCCAGAAAAAAAAAAGAGGTAATTGTTTCCCTCTACTCATCACTCATTAAACCCATTACAGAGTACAATGCTCCTTTTGGTATGTACCTCACAAAACATCTACAACTGGAAAGGCCGCAGAAATGCCTCACAGAGAGGATTACCGGCCTCAAACAGATGCCCTATGCAGACCATCTAAAAAAACTCCAGCTTTACTCCGTCACATGTCGCCTACTCAGAGGTGATCTCTGCCTAACATACAAAGCTATGTCAAACCCAGAGCTGTTGGACATGCTCCATGTAAAGAAATCCCAATCCCTCCGAGCTACACACTCTAGGGACCTAAACCTTGTCACCACAATAAACAGAACATGCCGGAGGGATAGATTCCTGTCCCAGAGATTTCCCATACTCTGGAATAAACTACCTATCTATATCAAACAAAGCTCCTCATTAGCACTCTTCAATAAAAATCTTGATGATTGGATGGGAAATAGGAAATTCACCCCAGGGATCACTTCTGTGGCTCTGCTCGACAGTGGCACAGGAAAATAATTTTTTTGGGTGGCTAAAGCCAGAGTACCTTTTTTGCTGGGATTGTATAGGCCCTAGGGCCAATAGCCTAGTACCTACCTATGAACCATGCCAGAATCCTTTTTAATCCATACTTCTAAGTACTTCATTTTATTATGTCCTCAAATATTGATAGTGCTGAACCAATTTGTATCTGGGTACATAATTTACAGCTATTGCTTTTGTTTTAGCTTCATTAATTTTGTATCCTAAAAAGATATGAAACTGCCTCAAAATGTTCTACAACACTGACATACCCTTTTCTGGTTTTATCAGCTATAAAAAATACCTGCAAATAAAGCTAGCTTGTCTTGACTACCATACCAATTACAGCCTTGAATTTCTGAGTCTCTTATTTTCTTTGACAGTGGTTCTAAATACAGCGCAAACAACAAAGGGGAAAGAGAACATCCCTACCTGGGTTCTCTGTTCAAACAGAAACTATCAGAGAAGAACCCACCCAATTTTCACCACTGATCCCTCATATATCCTCCTTATAATTTTATCAGGGAATGTAAATTTGTCCATTGCCCTGCTCAAACTCCCAGCTTACTCTGTCAAATGCTTTTTCTACACTCAGACCCACCAATAACAGTGGTATTTTCTTACATTCAGCTTCAATGTTCTGTTAATGTTGTCAAATGTGTGCCTACCCACCACAAAACCACACATTCATTTTTATCCGTGTTTGCATTATCTTTGCTACTCTTTCAGCCATTACAGTCAAACACCTTACAATCATGGTCTGGGACTGAAATGGGCCAGTATGAAAGCTGGTTCTGATGAGTCTTTACCCTCTTTAGGTATTAAAGCCATCACCACTTTCTTCCAGGAAGTTGGTGCTTCTCCTCCTCTTAAAATACTGTAAAAAAAAAACCTTCCAGATCTGCATCAAATTTTATTCCTGGGGACTTTCCTGTTGATTGGTTCTGTATAACCATCATTTCCCATCTCCTCATATCGTAACTATTAGTAATTCAGCCTCATCTACTTCTAACTTTGACAGATTTAATTCTTCCATAAACATTTCCATTTGTACATTTTTCTTGATCTTCATACTTCTGTGCTTTATACAGACTTACGTAAAATTTCCAAAATATTTCTAGCATCTCTACAGGATCTTGTTATAGGCTCCCAAAGCTTGGCAACAACCCTTTCTACTTTCTGTTGTTGCCTGAGTCGTTGCACTAAAAGATTTGTGCTCTGGGATCATCATCGAAAAACAGTTGCTTAACAATATTTATAAACTCATGCATATTATTGAGGCAATCTTATTTTCTGCTTAGCATTCTGCAATTGCTCCTCTTCATTTTATGTGAGATTCCCTCTATTCTGCAATATTTTACGTTTAATTCCCTCTAAATAAATTATTTTTGCTTCTTAACCACATCATTCTTTTATATCCACCCTATTTTTAAACTCCACTTTAATTTTATCCCACTCCCAAGCTATATTTTCAGAAGAATTTTCCCCAAGCTATATTTTCAGAAGAATTTTCTGTCTTTTCTAATAACTCCCAAATAACTTCCACTACCTATTGTTTAAATTCCTCTCTTTTCAACAGGTAAGTGGGGAATTGCCAGTGTCTCAATTTCATTACCCTACATTTTCATTTTAGTTACTGGTGCATTATCTGAAATAGTTACTGGATACATATCAAAACTTTCAATTAAATGCACATGTTCCTGTGAAATCTAAGTTCTGTCTAGCCTAGCCCAGTTTTTGAACCTTGAAGAATAACATGTAAATTCACTCTGAACTCCTACTACTGAATTCAACATCTTCCATGACAAATATTTTCATATATTTCTTCAAAATCGACCCTCCTTTATTATATTTTCTGTTCTGGGCCCTCTGTCACATCTTCCCTGCTGCAAATCAAATTCCATTCCCCACCTAAAAGTAATATTTCCTGCTGAAAACTGATTTCTCCCAGAATTTTCTTAAGCTGCATTATAGCAGTTTTAGGTGGAATATAAATACATGACAGTGCAATCCTCCTCCCTTGCCAGTAGCCCCTTAGTACTACAAATCTACTATTATTCTTTTTTTATTTTTTTCTATTACTATTGCAGCTCCTCTTGCAATTAATACAAGTGCTAGTTTTTTCCTTTGTCCCAGGTATTTTGCTGAATAACTGTCCTGAAAAACTTTCTTTATCAAATTTAAGTTCTTTCAAAATGTGTCTCTTGTAGCATAGCTATTTGCACTCTACATTTTTAATATAGTTCACTATTCTTTGTTCATTGTATACATCCATGAGACCATTAACATTTAAAGATAATACTAAGCCGCGGTGGTGCAGCAGTAGGGTTGTTGCCTCACAGCAAGAGGTTCTCCCGTTCGATTCTCGGCTGGAGCGCCTTGTGTGGAGTCTGCATGTCCTAGTGGTAGAGTGGCATTCAAAAGGCATGCGTAAATGGGCGTACCTTTGTTGAAGGTTGGGCGTCGGGCTGGCACGTCGGCACCATAAAAATCTACTGCCAATCATTAGCGGACAAAAGCTAAGAATAACAACTGAAACGGTCATTATGTTAAAAACTTTTTCCCACCTTTTACTTGTAACAGCTTTTTTGTTACATGCACACACTAATGTTTAGCAGGTTGACCTTTTATACAGTTGTTCTTGTCATATCCATTTCAGCCTATGTCACACTTACAAAACTTTGTTTTACTCTAAGCCCTCAAAAAAAATACATCACAATACACCCCAAAACCATTAACTTAACATTAACACACAAAAAAAACTATGTACATCTTCAAGTAGTGAAGTTTTACCCTCCTAACAGCAACAATTATCCCAAACTGACAGCCACACTCTCAGATTTGAGTCAACTTAAAAGGAAGGCTGTCCATGCTAAGACACATGCTGCAGCATGTGCTTTTAAGTGCTGACCAGTTTTGTTTTATCTTTATTACTCTCCTAGAATGACAAAACAGTTGAATGCTTTCAAAATATCCCCTAGCCACTGAAATAAAGTCAAGAAAGAAGTATTCTATTTTTATTGCTTTTTATCAGATCGTCTCCATGGAGACATGAGAATCAGTTACAGAGCTGCTTCTACAATTATTTATTACTAGAGAAGAGCTTTACTATGTTCAATGTTCTTTTTTATTTTTCTCTTAAAACTCATTACTAGATAAAGCCAAGAACCTTAACCCAGTCATACACCTATGCAAGAATGAGAAAGCACATCATTTTTTCTTGTATCATACTCTTCTGAACAGACTTTTCTTCATTGTTTTTACATCATAGTGCCTACATTTCTTAAAATTGAACAAGGAGAAAGAAAAAAGATGGAAAAGCAGGGCCACCTGTTTATTTTAGTATCCCCATTACACTTGAAAATAACTGAGAAAATTTTACTTAATAGCATGCAGATGTCATGCACTATACAAATGACTTATGAACAAAAGTTTGTTTTACTTACAGTTACTCTTTCCTTCCTCTTTCCCTCTCAAATGTTCCTCCAAACTTTAATGACATGAAGTAGGGCATATGCTTTAGAGTCCCCTACAAGATTAACAAAGTCAAAAAATCTAATATTTCCACATTTTCTTGTTCTATTATGTTTCACAAATATAATTAATCCCACATTTGTCAATTTCTGAGTCACTGTTTTTATTCCGGTTTATTTCCATCTCCTAAACATGATGTACCCTTTCAAATGACTCCTGCTGTGGAATACCAGTCCAGTTGCTTATTTATGCTTTCATAAAATTAATATAGTCTGCTCCTTCCAGCTTCTCTGGTATAGCAGAAGTGCTCTGCCCTCTAATTTTACTTTTTGAAACATCTCTTTTTGAGCAATCTCATATTCAGAGAGGCTTTTCTTCATTTCGACCTCCTACTTTGCAGCTGTATCACCTCATCTGAATATCTGTTTAAAGCTTCTTCTATTTTATCCAGCCTTTTATTTGACGATCTACTCCATCATTGTTTCGTTTATATATTAATCAGCTCTGAGTACATTTGACTAGTTTTTTCCTCTAGGTTACTGGAAGTCATGTCTTGCACCAAAACTGGAGCTTGCACTGCTTTTTGTCGATCAGCTGTAGAATTCTTCCCAGTTTTTTTTTCCCTAACCTTTTATGATAGATTTTCTTTCAGGTTCTCGAATTTCTTTTTTTGCTGGCTTCCAGCCAGTGCACTTATTAGCCAGTCAATGAAATTTATCCCCCCAAAAAGGAACTCTCTGTCTCTCTTCCGAGTTTCTGTTTTCACACTGGGAGAATTGAAATTAAGCAGTTACTCAACATGTAGCCATCTTGAAAGTCTTCTTATACTATTGTTAATCATTTCCATATTACTGCATAGGAGACTACTCAGACTGAAGAATCTGTAGTTCCCAGGAACTGCTGATAGTCTGCCCTTACACAGAGTGATGACTCGAAGTCCTCCATACCCATGGCGCAATGCCTGTTTGGTGGCTGTAGTTAAATAGTGATTCCAGTGGCCCTGACAGCTAAAATTGCAGGCTACTGCGGAGGCATCCTGGGATATTACTGGGGTCCTTGAAAGGCTGTACTTTTGGCCTTAGAGAGCATAGCTAGGGACCTGCTCCTGCTGATAGTTGGAGGGGTTAGGTTTGATGGTATTTTCTGGGGCTGGCTGGGATTGAGTGAAGGGGGGTAAAGTTGGAGCTGAATTTATTAACCAGCGGATTTGCTATATATCCCAGCTCCAAGAATTTTGCTCTAACAGTTCGACACACTGTTGTGTGTCGTCTTTGAGGTTTCTCACATAGCTAAAAAAGGTCTTATGGTTGTCCCTGTCTTTGTCCTGGGAAAATATCTTTACCTCATAATTGGCTTTCTTGGACTTAATTATCCGTCTTGTCTATTTAGTATGATGAGAGAGTGTTCATCTTTTTTTGGGTGTTACACTTTTTAATTTTAGTTATGAGGGTTTTTTTTGTTTGTTTGTTTTGTTGTACAATCTGTTTAATTTAGGATTCCACCAGGGTGCCTTGTTTTTGAGTTTGTTTTGGGGTTGCTTCTTGTAGGCAGAACAGCCTCTGCAACCACTGATAAGGTTGTAAAGAGTTTCTGTGAAACATTCTATACAGGCTGCGGTGTTACCTGGGTTTGGAGGGGCTTGGAATTTTGACAGGTATACTTAAAATATAGTATGCAACTGTTACAGGGTTTACAGGGGTCACCAGATTGATTTTAATTTTGAAGGAGACAGCTTTGTGATCTGACCTTACCAATGAGGACATGACACTGGGGGGGGGGGGCAACATTCTTCCATATTTGTGAGTACCAGGTTCAGTATGTTTGTATCTTTTGTGGATATAGGATTCCCAGTCTATACATGAGTAATCAAAGTTCCCCATGAGTATGGTATCTGACTGAATGATGAGCTTCTCCAGTAGATCTGTATATGAGCTATAGATTTCCTATGACAGAGGTCAACCTACAGCTTGTTAGGATACGATATGAGCCATTGTCTATGACAACCTGCATGTGGAGAAACTTCATCCTGTTCAACTAACCTAGAGGTAACCGGAGGCAATCCAACTTTTACTGAACACACTGGGGTAATGCCCTAGTGCAAAAGTTCCTTGTCTTTGTTAATTCAAATGCCCCGACACAAAACTGCCCATAACCCGACAAGGGTAACAGACATTCTGGATCTGCTCCTCACCAACATGTCAAACAGATGCACTGCCGCAACTGTCGGACCCTCATTAGTTAAAAAATTACCACAAATCAGTCACCTTTGAGCTAGCGCTAACACCAGAACTCACAAAGGGTGAAATCAGACTGAAAAACTTCACGAAGGCAAACCACCGTGGTGAAGGTATAAATGCATTCCATGTCCCACCCCAAGCTGGAAGTGGTAACTACACTGAAGCTTACACTAAAGCCCAGTACAATCACTCGCATAAGTGTATAAACTTGGCTGTACCAAAAGAATCAAATCCAGAGCCCCAAGTAAATACAAGCTGGCATGGTGGACATCCAGCATCAAACTTTACAACAAACGCTGTCCAAGAAAACAAAGGCAAGGCCCCAACAATGGAAACACACCTTCCTCAGCCTCATCAGGCAAATAAGACAACTTATCAAATCCTTCAAGGGCTCCTTTGAGAGAAACTTCGCAAGTACAGCCAAGGATAACTGTAAGGCCTTTTACATCTATAAAATAACCACAATGGTGTGCAATCCATGAAGTAAAGTACACATAACCAAAGAATGAACTCCACACTGTCCAGGTCAAGGGTTTGCTTGATCCATTTATTGGAAAAAAACATCAAAGTTGAGCGCTTTCGTCCACTCAAGGACTTCTTCAGAAGTTGTCCTTGAGTGGACGAAAGTGCTCAACTTTGAATTTTTTTTCTGACAGATGGATCAAGCAAAGCCTTTTACATCTATGTACACAACACAAAGGGTAGGACCCAAACATGTGCAGAAAGTACAGTTTTGTACCTACCATAAATGTAGATGTTCGAAGATCCACATTGCTGCAGTCCTTACACTTGGGTAGTCCGCTGTCCTCGGTCGGCCCGAATATCAAAGTATTAGGCTGACGTCGGTCAAGGCGCTTAAGACTGACATCAGGACGTCAGGGTACAAATGCGCATGACCGACGTCATATCCTCAGTCTTTTCTTGCCCCAGATGTCAGAAGACCCTAAACAGAAAGGTCAAAACCAAAAGACAGCAAAAAACAACCAACCACCCTTGCACTAATAATATGTACAATATATACAATATCCACAATATTCACAACCCAAACCACACAACCGCCTCTAACTACAGAGGGGAAGGAGGGAGGGTAAATTGGACTGCAGCAATGTGGATCTTGAACATCTACATTTATGGTAGGTACAAAACTGTACTATGTTCTTCATCTCACATTGCTGCAGTCCTTACACTTGGGTAGAATCCCAAAGCAGAGGTGAGGGAGGATGGCAAAACTATAAAGCAGTAGGAGCTGCCAAAATGCCCTGTAAAATTGCAGTGGCAAAACCAGCCCTAGATTTAGAGTAAAGTGGAAGGTGGTAATGCTTAGAGAAAGTATGCACTGAACTCCAAGTAGCTGCCTCCAAAATATCTTTAGTTGCCACCCCTAAAAGGCTGTAGAAGTGGCAGTAGCCCTAGTGGAATGAGGCCTAATCCCAGCTGGAATCTCCTTACCATGATGGGAATAACAGAAAGCAATACAAAACCCAATCCACTTAGAAATAGTTTGTTTTGACACAGGCTTGCCCTGAGAACCCAAAGCAAATGAAACAAATAACTGCTGAGACTGCCTGAACCCTTTAGTTCTGCTTAAATAATATCGCAACTGCCTGTGTATATCCAAGGTGTGCAAAATCCTTTTCCCTTTATTTTGGGGGTTTGCATAAAAAGTAGGCAAATGAATAGTTTGGTTTAAAGCCCCACTAGAAACCACTTTAGGCATAAAGGAAGCATTAGCACGTAAAGATACCCTATCCTTATGGAAAATTAAGAAAGGCTCAACCGCCATAAGGGCCTGTAATTCAGAAACCCTTCTCGCAGAGGTAATGGCCAACAAAAAAGCAGTCTTCCATGATAAATATTTCAACTCGGCAGTAGCTGCAGGCTCAAAAGGTTGTAGAGTGAGTTTCTCCAACACAAAATTGAGATCCCAAGCAGGAGTAGGAGCTCTACGTGGGGTCTTATATTCTTTGCCCCTCTAAGGAATTGCTTAAACAAAGGATGAGAAAACAATGGTGGGTCACAGTCATAGTGAGCAGAAATTGCTGCAGCATGAACCTTAATAGAAGAGAAGGACAAACCTTTGTCCAGTAACTCAGCAAGATATTGAAGAGCCACACTCAAATTAGGCTTAGAAACATCAAATTCCTTTGCTGTACTCCAAAATAAAAATCTCTTCCATTTATCTGCGTACACTTTCCTTGTACTAGGCCTTCTGGCCTCCAAAATAACATTCAAAACTTGCTGTGGAAGCTGAGACCCTCCAGGGTTTAAAACAGAATATGCCAGGCTGTTAGGTGAAGAGAGTGAAGTTTGACATTGAGTAAATGACTGTTCTCCTGAGACAGCAGGTGTGGAATCAAGGCAAAGGCCATGGAGGCTCCCGTACCAGACTTCTCAGTAATGGGTACCAGTGCTGTCGAGGCCAATCTGGAGCTATTAAAATCATCTTTGGCTTGTCCTGTCTGACCTTTAGGAGTACCTTTGGGAGGAGAGGCAGAGGTGGAAAGGCATACACATGAAGATTGCTCCAATTGAAAGAAAGAGCATCCACTTTCCAAGCTGTGGGATGAAACCTTTTTGTGCAAAACTTTGGCAGCTGGTAGTTTAGTGGAGAAGCGAACAGATCTATGTCTGGAGTTCCCCATGACACTGTCAATTTCTGAAATACATGAGGATCCAATTTCCACTCGTGGGGATCCATAATTCGTCTGCTCAACACATCTGCTAAGGAGTTCTGTGCTCCCGGCAGAAACCTTGCCTGAAGATTTAGCTGTAAACTGAGAGCAGTCTCCCACAAAATCATTGCTTGTCTGCATAGAGGATAAGAATGTGTTCCCCCTTGATGTACTACATGACAGTTGTGTTGTCTGTTAGAACCAACACCTGCCCTGGAAGAAGTAAATCCTTGAAAGCTATTAATGCAAATTGGACTGCTAACATCTCCTTCAAGTTGATATGTAGATGTTGTAGTCTGGCAGGCCACGTGTCTTGTATCCACTTTCCATTTAGATGAGCTCCCCAAGCTTTGTCTGAGGCATCTGTCGTTAGAATCTGACTCGCCTCTGGCCGGGTCACAGAGAGTCCCTTGTTTAGGTGACATTCCTGAGCCCACCACAAAAATTCCTTTTGAATGCAAGGTATTATCTGAATGACAGTGTCCATATCTTGGCAGTGCTGTGTCCATACATTTTGAGATACCATTGTAGCTTCCTCATATGCAGTTTGGCATTGGGAAGCACCAGAATACAAGATGCCATGAACCCCAAGGCTTGAAGGACTGTCCTTGCAGTCAGCCTGGACTGATGAGACAAATGATGGAAGTAAAGGGAAAGATTCTTTTGTTTGTCCGGGGTCAAAAGGCCATCTGGGATGCTGTATTCAGTCTCACACCCAGAAAGCACATGTCCTGAGAGGGTACTAGACTGGACTTTATTTCGTTCACAGAATACCCCAGGCATCTTAGCACTGCTATCACATATTGCAAATGATGAAGAAGTTCGTCCCTTCCTTTGGCCAGAATCAGGCAATCGTCCAAATAAGGATAGATCTGTATTCCTTTTAGCCTGAAGAAAGCTATCACTGGAGCCAGAACCTTCGTGAACACTCTGGGCAGTAGACAAGCCAAAGGGCAATGCAGAGAACTGATAATGAGAAGTCCCAGCTCGAAAACGCAGATACTTCCTGCAACTTAGCCTGATAGGAACATGAAGGTAAGCCTCCTTGAGATCCAGAGTCACCATCCAGTGATCTTTGCCCAGCAGAGGTAAAAGCTGTTGTAACGCCAACATTTTGAACTTGGGAATGTCCAGATAAGTGTTGAGGATAGATAAATCCAAAATTGGTCTCCACGTGTTCCCCTTCTTTGGTACTAGGAACAGGCGAGAATAAAATCCTAGGCCCACTTCTGGCAGAGGGACCGGCTGTATGGCCCCTATTTGAAGCAGCAGAGAAATTTGTTTGTGAGCCTCTATTCTTTGCTGAGGAGGAACGTCTGGCATGCCTTTGAAAGGAGGCAAGGTATGGAAATAAAACTTGTAACCTTGGTGTATAATATCCAATACCCATCTGTCCTGGGTAATTAAACTCCAATTTTCTTTGAAGAGTGCCAACCTTCCTCCCAAAGGTGCTGCCAGACAAGAAGGCTCTGGCAGCTGAAAAGGTAGGTCATTGGGCCTGTTTACGAAAGGACTGGCCCCTGCCCTCACCGAAGACTGTGCAGGTGAACTCCCTGTTCTAGGTCTGAAAGAGCCCTGAGCTCTGCCCCTACCACGTCTAGATCTTCCCTAGACTGTGAATCATAAGAAGGGTACGTCCACCCCTTAGCAGGCCAATTCCTACTAAACTTGGAGGCTGAACTTGCAAAAAATCTTTAACAGTCTGCATAGACTTAGCCTTGTCTTCCATTTTCTTTAAAACTGCCTCCACAGGTGAACCAAACAACACATCAGACTGTAAAGGAGCATCTAAAATCCTTGTCTTAACATGGTCAGATAAATTCTGATCCCTCAGCCAGGTGTGCCTGCGAAGAACTGACCCAGTGGCAGCCACCCTAGACGAGGCCTGTACAGCATCAAAACCACATTGTAAAGAATGCTTACCCACCTGTTCAGAAACATGTACCAAATCTTGTAATACTTTACACTCAATGCCTTCCGCCAGAGCATCTACCTTAGACTTCAATTGAGAAAGAAGATAGTTTTGATATTTCAACATGTGAAACTGGCAATTCAAAGCCCTCATAGCTAAGGTGGAAGAAGTATAGACTTTCTTTCCCCATCTATCCAAAGCTCTGGCCTCTATCTGGAGGAACCGGATTTTTACAACAGAGGCCTTGACGCCCTTAGGTCCCTGACTAACAGTTTCTGGGTCCGCCCTAGGACTCTTATAAAGATATTTATGAGCTTCAGGCACCCTGTAATACCTGTCCGGTTTAACAGGAGCAGGAGGCAAAGAATCAGGATTAAGTGAAGCCTCTGCAAACACATCTTCCACAACATCCAGAACAGGTGGTATAGCCAAAGGCCTATGCTGGGGTAAAAGCAAAATTCCCTAAGCCTTTTCCTGGAATCAGAGAAGTCCTGACCTTCCCACTTAAAATGTTCCCTCATGGAATGAAGAGTCTCTGAAAAAGAAAAATCCTCTGGAGGAGAAGCAGAAGGAGTAGAATCATCCACATCAGAATCAGAATAAGGAGAATACTCCTGCAAGTCTTCAGCCAAGACTCTGAAACATCCAAACCTGCTCAAAACTCCCCAACTCTGGTTCCACCCTAGGCCTCTTATCAGGAGGGGGCAAAGAACCTCTAATCAAAGTAATTAAATCTTCTGCCATTTTGAGCATGTGCTTCTTGGGCACAGATCCTGATGAACTAGGAGTGACACCAACAGAAGCTAAACCTGGCCTGCCTCTGGGAGAAGCCTTGGAAACAGAAGGAGAGGGCCTAACCACCCTAGGAAGGGAGGGGAGTACAGTAACCTGAGAAGCCCCTTCAGCCTGACCTGCCTCCTGAGAGGCCACATCCTGCAATATCAAAGTCTCCCCCTGGGACTCCAGAGAAGCCTCCGGCGGAACCACCGGTTCCACTGACGCCTCTAAAGAACTGGCGTCCGGTACGGACAACTCTTCTTGCCTGGGTTTAGCTGCTTTGTCTTTGCGCTTCTTCGAAGAAGTGGGCGTCGGAGCATCCGACGGCATATTATAATTGCACCACTTCCCGAAGACCAATCTGGCACAATCTAACCTTCGCTTAATAGTGCGCTTATTGAACCTAGCACAAAAGCGACACCCAACAACGTCGTGCTCAGGCCCCAAACAAGGAATGCACAAAGTATGATAATCTCTATGCGGTATCTGTTTCCCACAAGAAATACAGTTATTCACTTTTTCTGACATCCGGTAAACCACTGAGGCAAGAAAAAACTAAAATATTCCCAACGGGTACTTAGCCAACTTTGACTCGGTCTGAAACTCCGAATTCGAAAAATTTCAGAACGCCGAACGGCACTTGCAACGCTGCTTCTGCATCGGACCATGCGGCAAAAAAGACTGAGGATATGACGTCGGTCATGTGCATTTGTACCCTGACGTCCTGATGTCAGTCTTAAGCGCCTTGACCGACGTCAGCCTAATACTTTGATATTCGGGCCGACCGAGGACAGCGGACTACCCAAGTGTAAGGACTGCAGCAATGTGAGATGAAGAACATCTAGTGGCCAACAGTATCACACACACTGAGACCCCACAGAGATAGCAAACCTGCTAGCAGATAGGTTTGGTGAAAATTTCACTCCCTTATACCCTCCTAACTTACAAAAAACCCTTCCCCGAAACCACCAACCCACCATACATATCTAAAGAGCAGATCCTCAAAGCCATGTCCAAAGTAAAAAAACACAGCCTGTATGAGACCAGATGACATGCAAGGCTGTCTTATAAACAGGTTAAAACATGAAACAGCATCACCACCAAGTACCCTTTTCAATTATAGCCTAACCACAGGCTTTGTTCCTGCGGAATGGAGAACAGTTATTCCCCTCCACAAAGGTGGCCTAGCAACAGACCCGGGGAATTACAGACCCATAATCCTGATCAGCCTCATCTGTAAGGCCATGGAACGTATCACTGTGGACCTCATAAATAAAAGACATAGGTGACCTCCAAACCCTGGATCCTACCCAATTCGGCTTTGAGAAGGGTAGATCCTGCCTGTTAAATCATGTTCTTTCTTTGAAAATGTGACCAAGGCCATGACAAGGGCAAGTCTGTGCACACAGCATACCTCAACATGGCAAAGGCTTTCGACACAATCTCACATTCAGGCATTACCGATAAACTTAGCAAACTGAATGTAAACCCCTTCATTATAAGATGGGTTGCCAACTGGCTCATAACCCAGGGACACACTATTGAAGTGGGTGACTCCACATCAACTGGCAGACCTGTCATCAGTGGGGTGCCATTGGGGGGGGGGGCAGTGCTTGGCCCCTACTGTTTGGTATATACTTCTCAGAAGTTCAAGTCAAAACTAAGGGGTTCTGGCTGACCATGTTTGCAGACAAATGCAAACTAGGTGCAATCACTGAATCCCCAAATTATGTCAGTACACTCCAGGAGGGTCTCACACCAACCAACAACTGGTACATTAGTCACGGTCTCAGACTGAATACAAAGAAATGCATCGTTCCCTTCAGCACAAAATGTCCCCTCACACTATGGAATCAACAGCAATACCCTAAGTGCCTATGAAGTGGTAAGGGACCTGGATCACAAGTTGACTGCAACCTTAACTTCGACCATCATGTGTCTACTGTAGTAAGGAAAGCTTTCTACATAGCACACTTGGATTAGTAAAGGCGTCACCTCAAGAGCAAAAGTTATAACCACATTATACTGTTAAAAAAAAAATGAAAGATCACAACCACAAGTAAAACTAGTCATTGTTTAATGCAAACGACCAAGTGCTTTAAAATATTTAAAGGCAACCAACAAAGATATTCATATTACATTGATCACAAAAAAACAAACCATTACTTTATGTCTTGTTTTCAAATTTAGGAAAACAAGACGTAAAGTAATGTATTTAAGGGTATGACATTAAAATTATTTTTTTATAAATGTAATTTAGAATCTACTCAAGTAAGAATGGCTTGTACAAGGTTACAATACCATTATTATTTACTACATTATTTTGTTTGGCCTTGAATTAATTTTTTTGATGGTTTGTTTTTTTGTGATCAACATAATATGAATATCTTTGATGGTTGCCTTTAAATATTTTAGTTAAGTTTTTTAAATTGAAATCAGTACAATGATATGATTGGTTGCATGTGACGTTTTGAATGCTTTTTAAGTGCAACTAAATTGCTGTTCAAAATGACTCTGATGAAACTTATTGAACAGAAGGTTAGTTGTTTAATGCATTGAACAGTGACCAGTTTTACGCGTGGTTGTGATTTTTTTTTTTTTTTAAAACAGTTTATTGGTTTTTGCCTGTTGGCAGTCTTAGAAGTTTTGTTATAATCACATTATACTCTGCACTTATCTAGCCCATAATTGAGTATAACAACCCATTTGACATGTACCGTACTAAGCACCTGCAGCAATGAGAGAGACCTCAGAGGTTTCTAACAAGGAAGATCAAAGGGCTCCAGCATGTACCTTACACAGACCAACTACAGTCCATGTCACTATACTCTGTATCCTATAGACTTCTTAGGGGAGACTTGCACCTGGCCTACAGAGCAATCCAAGACTTGAACCTAGTGAACTCGTTGCATATCTGTAAAACGGGACATGGGTTACCCCCATTCCAGGAATCTAAATACGGCCTGCAACTTGAACAGAACATGCTGGAGGGACAGATTTATCTCCCAGCGACTGCTGCATCTTTGGAACAAGCTACCAAATTCATGTGAAACAGAGCACCTCTATAACACTGTTCAAGAGGAACCTTTATGAGTGGATGAGGCACCATAAATTCTTACCAAGGATAGAGCTCACAAGACTCTGGGACATGGACAGTCATCACTAAATGCAATCTTGGGTATTGACTAGCATTTCTATGGTATTACACTGGGATTAAATTGCTAGGCTTAAAATGGCCTCCAGTTCGATAGCCTAGTAATCTCCTAAGATCCTATGAACGTATGCTCGTTTTCAATGTAGATTGAAACACATCCACCTTTAGTCCCTGTCTGTGCAGTTGCTGATCTGTGTGTCTGGAAGGAATTGAAGCCTCTCAGTGTCACTGCTGAGGTACTTTCTGTGGCTGTATGCCATGTCTCAGCAGCTGCACAGATATCTACATTCTCCAACGTGAGGAGAGCTTGGAAGGCATGGACCTGCATGTTTAAACTTCTGGTATTGAGCAGCAACACCTTTAGACTTCCGTTGGTTAATTTTGCTGTGTTGGAAAGTTTGTGGACAAAGTTTTAGCAATGCTTGAAAGTCTACAGGGTGGCAGGTGCAGACAGTCCTTGGTAAAGCAACTGGTTTGTTAACCATATCCTCCCACGCTGACAAATACTGTATCCCCTTAGAATGACACCAGAAACCATGCGTGACTCAGCTGCATACCTCGCACTTATGTGCTCATGAGTTCTATAGTGTATACACACTGCTCAGCAGAGCCAAGTGTCTGTCAAGCACACTATCACCCAACCACAAGATGGCAGTACAGTATAGTGCACAGTCATCTCTTCCTGACCAGGAATCTGTCAATCATTCTCAAGTACCCCACCCCCAACAATCAGCAACTCCAGTGCCCAGATTGCTAATTAATACCAGATCATTTGTGAAACAGTGGGGACTTTACCCTTCCATGTCACAGGGCCAGCAAACGTATGCATGACCATTTCTACTTAATTGTCTGGTAGCCAACTGGTATTATCTATTGATCCCTTACAAATACAACCTAAGCCACAAAAAAAAAAAAAAAAAAAAAAAACAGGATAAATGTTAGCACATGTGTATGTGGGCTGTGACACCCGTGCCCTGGCCCAGCAATCAAGGAGCCTCAGTCCTCACCACTAACACCAGAGAGGGCATCTGATATGAGGAAAAGATAACTAATACACACAATAAAGCGCAATTTCCCTTAAGAGGACACAGAGATCACAGTCAGTCCAGGGGCTGGTTGCTCCCTTGCTCTCCAGGTCCCCAAGACTCCCCATTGGCACAGTTATAGGGTCCAGATCTCAGCCTAGTGGGCAAGCTAAAACCTCTAGCACCCTCTCTGTCCAACTAGTGCTTCGTGTCCCTGCCCAAGTAGCTGACACACTTTGAGAAGAGTTTATACAACCACACAGACACTCCTGGGGAAGGTTGGCACAAGTTATTCAGCTGTGCCCCTTTTACCCAAACTATACGGTAGCACCACTTGCCACCACCCACTAATATTTGTCAGCTACTCAAAGGCCCTTAAAAGGGTGTCCAATTATTACTGTGCAATATTATTATCCAATTGGTAGTATGACTACACAGTCAAGGCTTATTGGAGTGACTTGGTACAGGATACTTGTATACAAGTAATGTACTCTTAGAGTTTAACTTCTCTACACAAAACAGCCACAGTTAAAAGGGTTGAAAATATTTAATAATAAATTACTAAAACCACAAGACAATACTTTCTACTACACAATGCTAGTCAAGAGTTCAGAGATCACACAGAAATACTTAAAATAATTCAGTAGTACAGTTGTGACATCACAGAAAACACTAAGTCTAATATTTCTAGTGCCTAACTATTTCTAAAAGAAAACACAAGTCTAAGACAACTTCCATATGAGCAAGATAGTGCTGTGAGTTGGATAGTCAAGACAAAAATGTTTAATAATCTCTGGTTCTCTCTGTTTAAATTGAAATTGCAGTTCTGATAAATATTACGTCATTCTTTTACATTTTCCTGGTTTTCCAAGGCTAACAGATACTACACGATTGTTATCTTGCACCTGCAGGAAACTACATCAATAAAAGACATTCCATATGTAAACTCTAGTAATTATTCCTCAACTTAAAACAGGCAGGATGCTTCACTCCAGACTCGACTCTAACTTCAAAGGGACAGACATGAAATAATTTTAATTCCAAAGGACAGACAAAAAATGCTCGACTTAGCTTTCTTTACAGCAGATGGCATATTCTTTCATTTAAGAAAACAAGTCTGTAGTTCAACATTCATATTCACAATCTATAAAATTCTATCTGGCTAGGCTGGCAGCCTTCACATGGGTGTGTGATATGTGCATGTGCATATAGACAGAATTTATTAAATCAAACCCACCAGAACACTTCTGGAACATAAGAGGAAACGTGAGTAAACAGATACCAGCCCAATCATTGAGGAGAACATAAAACTACAAAATGGCAATGACTGGAGGGTTGGTGAAGAACTATGGGGCTCTGGAGTGCTGGGCCAAAACCTTATCAATGAGACAATTATGCTTACCCAAGTAAACCAAGAGAATGTTAAATTTTGCTTAGTTTTTTTAGGTCAGTTCTGAAAAGTACAGCATACTTTCATCAGCTATAGTCATCATGGGCCTTGTTTTCATAACAAGAAAGTGATTTTTTTTTGTTGTTAAGTAATATACCCTCAAAAAACGATTTAACTATAAAGACAGTAACTCAAAACATTAAAATGTTCAGGCCTGAAAATAGGAAGGTCGATCCAAAATAGGGACAGTTGAGAATTCAGTTCTCATTACACGAACACATTCATATATATGTGTAGTTACAGAAACATGGTTTCAGTGCAATGAAAGCACCACCTCTAGTGCTTGGTGGAGTGCCCATCACACATCTACAGAACTACTGGTGATTGTAGTAACTGTGGGAGAGCATCAGTATTTCTCAAGAATATCTTTGCCTTATGGCAGATTCCTCAAGACACGACATTTGAACTCTACATGCCCAAATCACCATAAAATAGTAAAATTACCACTTCATAGCTAACTTTAGAACACCATCTATGTCCCCTCCTGAACAGGGCAGCAGGATAGATATATTAGCTGAAATCCCCTCTAAACCCAACACTTTTCTACTAGGAAACTATCCATTAATAAAATGGTTAACCTATACTGCCAATGGTTAGCATGCTCAACACTTCCTAGACATTACAAATGCTAACACTCTTTTACAAACAGACATCCGACTGGGAACCTGTGGTGCAGCGGTTAGCGTTGTCACCTCACAGCAAGAGGTTCTCCCGTTCGATTCTCAGCTGGAGCGCCTTCTGTTTGATTCTCGGCTAGAGAGCCTTGTGTGTGGAGTCGGCATGTTCTTCCCCGCAGTCAAGTGCTATGTAAAGACATGCAGTTAGGTGCGTGTGCGAATGGGTGTGCCTTCTTTGAAGGTTGGGCGTCAGGCTGGCAACTCAGCACCATAGAAATCCACTGACGATCATTAGCAGATCGGAGCTCTGTTGTGGCGACCCCTGACCGGGAAAAGCCGAAAGAATAAGACTGGGAACCCTAATCGCTTTGATCTAGTTCTCACAAATATGGTCACTTCTTGCACATCTCCATACATTCCATTATGCCTTGTTAAATCAGACTTTTCCCTTTAAAACTGGTGACACTTACCTTGTAAATACCTCTGTCTTCTAAGACTTCTCAAAATAAAACTTCTTCAGTTGTCTGACCACCTAAACAAACTCACCTTTACGCCTCTCCTGATATATTCCATTGCTAAAGCTGCCGTCTATACCTCTAAATTAGACTCCCACATAAATAGTTGTGTTGATAAGGTGGTCTCTATATACAGCACGTACAATGAGAACTGTAAAAACAGACCCCTACGATGGATACCCACACAAATAAATTACATAACAAGAGAAAGAAACTGCTTAATGCTTTCAAGAGGTCTTATTCTACTTGCCTTCACAGCACACAAACAAACCAGTAACGAGCTTAAGTGAACCATCTTCAAAGAAACATACAGTAAAACTCAACATCAAGGTTTCCAAGACCTTCTGTATTGTGCCCCGAATAGCTTTTCCCAGTAGTCCCTTCCTTCCCCACAAGAACCAATGCTGGTTTCATACGAGTCAATATGGTAGTGCAGGTTACTAAGATTTCCATGTATAGTCTGAAATGTCAAAGACTTTTTTTTGAGTTTGGAACCCACTGAGAAGTGTGCTAGTGACACAAGCACACGGTACTGAGCTCTGCAAGGAGTATAAACAAACATCTGCGTGTTCGACAATGCCAATATGGTTGAAGAACAACATGGTACCTTGTCACATTTGAAATACATAGCTGGTTAAGTGCATGACCAAGTGCTTGAATATGTATGCCCATAAGGTACACACTGAGCAAAATAGGCTTCCCTTGAATATATGTTAAGAGGAAATGCGAGACTAAGTGGAGTTTTGGAAGGAGAAGCAGACTGTCCTGACTTGTTAAAACCTAACTGGCACAGTGTACTGCATGTACAAAAAGGAAAATGGATACTGAGAAAGCATACAGACTGATATTAACTTTGTAGAAGAGGAGATCTGGGAATCCAGGGATTATATATACTGGTGCAGTTTACTTGGGGTAAGTGTTATGGTAGGTCAGCAACCAAAAAAAAAAGAGCTGTATTGTTTTAAGTTTGACCAGTTTTTACTAACCTTAACTTCTCAGTGACTATAGCTGCAGTTTTCAGATGCCATAAAGGAGTGTAAAAAACAAACACGTGGGTGCAAGATGCACTTTCTGACAGGTCTAAATATTTTTTTGAAGATGATATGCAACTGCTCACCAGTGACAAGTCAGCAATGGCTAGATTGCAAAAGGTTTCATGGCTGCAGAACACAAGCGGAAGAGAATGGACAAACTGGCCCCTAGAGGGTGGCAGGTAAGTATGAAAATGATTGTAGAGAGCAAGATGGTTTAGAGGACAGAGTAAGACGAAGTGTGTATCCTGCATCTGGTTTTCACTCACTGGAGATAGTTTCAGATCCTTCACAAACACTTCACATCAAGTAACTTAAAAAGGATGGAATCACTCAACTGTGAAGTCCAGTTAAAAACAGGACTTTTACTGGGAAGCACCCTCTCACCCCACCCCCTGCTATGAGTGTATATATTTCATTCCAAGAACATACCATCTTGGGAAAAGGTGAAACTCTTGTGATATGGCAATCTCAACCTTGTCAAAGCTTCCACATTACACAGTGACTGACAGGTCACTCATGGGGCATCAGTAGACCGTGTGCTAGCTCACTACAGAATTGGAATTTCCTGGGATTCAACTCCCTACCAGAAGTGAAGTCACAGGCATTATCCATTCCTAGCTTCATGGCAAAAGGGGTATTTGCCCTCCCTGCTTGTTTAAATACCAAAATCACAGCTAGGACTGTTGGTGTGGATGACTATTACTACTGGAGGGAGACCAGAAATACTTGCAATGTGTGCAGGATTTTACCTCAGGGATTAATGTAGAATCTGGACTCTTGCCTGCAAAATGCACCACTCATCCTAATTCACAGATTTCCAAGGTGACAGCAACAGCTGAGGTGGGTGCTAGAATGGCTGTGCCCAGAGTCATGTTGGGTTTGTGCGTCCATCAATGGAGATGCTTCCCACAGGATATGGAAATTTCAACAGAAAGACAAAATGTGAAAGTCCACTGCAGTACCGGCCTATAAAATCAGTCTCTGAGAAATGTGTGCATCACAGTAACAATAAGGCCCAAAGGCCTTGTGGCTGAGTGGAACCAGAACAGTTTATCCTCAATGAACTTAAAAGATCTGTATTAGAAATGAGCCTTATGAATGTGTGCATCTAATGGAAACCATCAGGGATTTCACTCTGTTCATTATAATATCCGAGGACTGGAATAATGGAAGAGAGACTCCCACGTTACAGCAAGAATGTCCAATATTTATTTATTCCTTATTGATCATGTTGGAGGGTCTGGTCCTTGGACCCTTTTCACTCACAACCCGGGTGCAGAAAAAAGGTACTCTGGTACAAGCAATAGTTTCAAATACAGGATTTCAAAGATTACACAAGTACACTGTTATAGTATTAGGATATACACAAAATTTGATTACACATCATCTGCACAGGGTAAAATTTTGTTTTTCAAACTATCTAAAACATTTCGAAGTATTAAGGGATCCATGCAAGCTCAGCAATACCTGCACAGAAAGGTTTCTAAAGGAAAGAGATCGGAGTCAGGAAGTGAAAGAAGTACTGTGAGAACTGAAGACAGTAGAAAGTTATAAAAAAGCATAAAATGAAGAGGAAGCGTTTAATTATTGGAGTGGGTACAGACATTGATTGGAGTAGAAGGCATTCGTGTAATACTACTACTGCAAAAGTAAAATGAATTACAGGTTACATTTTATGAACTGTTAGTTCAGGCTTATGTGCGAATACAGGTAACAAGATGGATTATAGCTGGGAGATATAAATTATTTTCTGTCTGTAAAAAATATGCATTTTTTAGAACCGCCATTCATTTCTTCCCTGTACTGTAAGTACTCGATAAATTGCCAGAGCTGTGCTGGGGGAGGACTTCAATAAAAAGGGACTAATTTACTGAAGGACATTTCACCTGTGGCAAGACCAGAAAGGGGACAGACTTCAGTTATGGCTAGAAGGTGACCAGCTAAGTGCAAAAATATCCTGAAACCTTGCAGCCTCTAGTTCACTGAAACTATGGACGTGCACTTGCTGGATGCATAGAGGCAGGGTAAGTCCAACTAGAAACAGACAAAACTGTTAATGACTGGCTACTACCCAAAAATAAACTTCTAGGACTCCCTGGGCATTTTAATGTGGAGGTAAGGATTTTCTGAAAGACGAGGATGGACGAACTGTGCCATGCCCATTCAGAAGGGCACATCTGTTATGAAATGATTTAGGCCACTCAGAGTATGGGTCTTAAATACTTAGTTTTGTTTGTAATAAAAATATTGTCAGTAAAAACTGAGCCCTTTCTGACACTGATGGCCCACTTTTGAGCTATGTTTCATAGGTAGGTACTAGACTATCGGCCCTAGGGCCTATACAAGCCTAGCCATAAAGACTCCCTGGCTTCAGTTACCCAAAAAATTTATTTTCCTGTGCCCCTTCAAGCAGAGCCACAGAAAAGACCCCCGGGATAAATTTCCTATTTCCCATCCAACTGGCCAGATTTTTCTTAAGAGCCAATGAGGTGCTCTGTTTGACATGAACAGGCAGAGGCAGCTTGTTCCAGAGTATAGGAAGTCTCTGGGACAGGAACCTATCCCTCCAGCAAGCTCTGTTTATTGTGGTGACGAGGTTTAGGTCCCTGGAGCGTGTGGCCCAAAGGGATTGGGAATTTTTTTTTTTTTTTTTTTTTTTTTTTTTTTAAGTGTACCATGTCCAACAGCTCTGGGTTTGACATGGCTTTGTATGTTAGGCAGAGATCGCCTCTGAGTAGGCGATATGCGATGGAGTACAGCTGGAGTTTCTTAAAACGGTCTGCATAGGGCATCTGTTTGAGCTCGGTGATCCTCTTTGTGAGGTATTTCTGTGGTCTTTCCAGTTGCTGCAATTGTCTTGTGAGGTGCATCCCAAATGGGGCATTGTACTCTCCAATAGGTCTAATGAGGGCTGAGTAGAGGGGGACAATGACCTCTTTTTTCTGGATGAGAAACCTTCTGTGATGAGGTGTGCCACATTGGATTTCCTGACTACTGTGGCAATGTAGTTACCAAAGGAGAGCCTACTGTCCACCTGTGTTCCTAGGTCTCATAGCACACTTTTGGTGTTGAGTGGACTACCCCCTATGTGGTAGTTCGCTGGCACAGGGTTTTTCCCAAAGGGGATGACTATGCATTTTTTAGCACTGCACTTGAGGCCATGGCTTTGACACCAGGCATCTGTTTCAGCGAGGTCCTTTTATAGAATGTCCACATCATTAGGCGATTCAGTAATGGCTCCCAGTTTGCAGTCATCTACGAATTTTGTTAGCCATAAGCCCTCTCTGTTGGCCTGGACTTCAGAGAAGTAGATGCTGACTGAACCCTGTAGTACTCCACTTGTCACTGATCTGAAGTCGGATTTTCTACTTTCATGGTGTGGGTTCCGTCAGTGAGCCAGTTGGCAACCCATTACGTGACAAAGAGGTTTATGCCCAGTTTTGTGAGTTTATCAAGGATACCAGAGTGGTGGATGGTGTCAAAGGCCTTGGTGAGGTTTAGATGAGCTTTGGTGACTGCTTCAAAGAAGTCAATCAGGTTTAGGAGACATGATCTACCTTTCACAAACCCAAACTGGGTGGGGTCCAGAGTTTGCAGGTTACCCACGTCTTTGTTTATAAGTTCCATGGTGATACGTTCCATGACCTTGCAGATAGATTAGTCAGGCTGAAGAGTCAGTAGTTCCTGGGGTCCGTGGTGGATCCCCCTTTGTGGAGTGGGATTCACCATAGCTGTGTGGCATTCAGTAGGGACAAAGCCTGTAGTAAGGCTATGACTGAACATGGTACTTAGGTGGAGTTCCAATTCATTTTGTAGTTTGTGGAGAACACAGCCTGGGATGTTGTCAGGTCCCATGGATGCTGTATTCTTGGCTTTGGTGAGTTGTGTTTTTCACCTGTCTGTCCGTGATTACAGGGACTCTAGAGATGGGCCCTTTACGGGGTGAGGGGGGGGGTGAAATTTTCACTGAATTTATCTGCCAGGTTGTTGGCAATATCATCTGGTTCTGTATGTTTAGTGCCAATGTGCTGTAACTCAGAGCAGATCTGAGTGTTGGCATGGAGATTCTTTGCATAACTATAGAATGCCTTGTGGTTGTCTTTAGAATCTGTGGAGATTTTGTTCTCGTAACTAGCTTTGGAGGATTTTATGAGGGATCTCTGCTTCTTAATAAGGCTGACAAGGGAGTTTTTCCAAACTCGGGATTTTATTCTTTTTTGCAACAGTTTCTTCCTTCCGCTATAGAGTTTAATGGCAGGGGACCACCAGATTGGCTTCTTTTTTTTTTTGGAGGATAGCATCTTGGTTCTATTTGGGATGGCATGGTCCATGCACTCGTGTATGTGCTCAAACAGTGCATTGATGAAGGATTCAGCAGTCGTTCTACTACTTCCCGTCTGCGTGGGTGTGGTGAAGTTTGCCACTTCTGTCTTAAGAAGCATGAAGTTGGCTTTGGAGAATTTTTTTACGGTGGTTTCCTTAATAGGGGGTGGGGGTGGGATGTGGATGTCTAGGGTGATTAGCTTATGGTCGGGATCTGACCAACAAGGGGCTGTGGAGCAATGGTCACCCATGTTGTAATGACCAGGTCTAGGATATTGCTACCCCTGGTGGGGGTCTGGATAAGTTGATCCAAGGCATTGGAATTTATGAATTCCAAGAAACGTTGAGCAAATGTGTTGGTAGATGAGTAGTTTTCCCAGTTAATGGCGGGGTAGTTGAAGTCTCCCAGTATGATGATGTTGGGTTTTACCTTAATATTTTCCAGTATGTTAAGAAAAGTGGAGTGGGAGTCTTGGTGCATGGTGGGGGATCTGTAGCAAGCTACAATTTGGATTGCAGTCTTGCCCAGTGTCACTGGCACCTCGAGAATTTCGGATGCATTATGTTGGGCAGCTAGCCTGGAGGTGTGGATATCCTTGGTGGAGTATGGACACGCCTCTGCCTCTGGTGTTTCAGTCCAGGTTAGGTGGCCGAAAGGTGTGGTATGAACTGTAGCCTGGTATTGCAGGGGTGCTCTCTGGAGCCTTGAATCAGGTCTCTGTCACTATACAGATGTTGATGTTCTCCATTTTAAGGAGTGCCGCGAGTGAGTGCATTTTGAGGTTTCAACATCTTGCACTGAGTAGCATTACCCTCAGGTTTTGGTTGCTTGTACTTTAACAGTGGTAATTTTGTCATTTGAACCTTGCCTAAAAAAGGCACTATAGGGGTGGCAAGAGCCTTAGCCAGTATACGGAAATCCAGGGGCGACAGGTGCAGGCCAACTCTGGCAAAGCATCGTGGCCTGTCGATCATGTCATCCCAGGCTGACAGATACTTGATCCCCTTAGAATGACACCACAAGTTTAGCCAATTAAGTCAATAATTTTGTCCTTGTACTGACGTATCATTCTGGGTGATGGCAGGATGCTACTTAGGGCTAGGATCATACCTGCCTGGGCTACAAGATCCAAGAGCTCATCCATATCTCTTTTCATGTAGTCCAGGGAGGTATGCTCTGGTCATTCACACCAACATGGACAATGACAGAGTCATATTTGTACATGTAGAGTGACCTGAGTGCATGCGTGATGTGGCAGATGCTGGAACCTGACAGGCAGCTGACAGTAACCTTCTCCTTGTTTAGCCTGGTGAGTGGGACATCAGTGTGCCTTGACTATAGAGTCACCTATGACTAGTGTGCTGGGTATGCTGTTTTGCCTTAGGGGCCAAGGTTGAATGGCACACTGGTTTTGTGAGTTATGTGTCACTTGGGTTGTGTTGGGTGGTGTTGGTTGTTTGCATTTCAGCTTTGGACGTATCTGTTGTTTGGGCAGATTTATATTAAGAAACTCCACAAATGTAGGTGTGCGTTTCATGTTACTATGCGTGGGTGTTGAAAAAAATTTTTTTGAAGAACTCTTCTAATAGGTACAGCATCTGAGAAGGGAAGATTACATGACTGAGGGAGAAATGTGGAGTGGGATTATGTAGCCTCTGGATATTATCCTGACCCATAGACCCACTTGCTCCATGTGATTACCATCTATGCAAACAAGCAGAGGGACAGATTACTCCCCCTGCATCCACAGTGGAACATTTGGGTAAAGACTCGGGGATTCCTCCCAGAAATGTGGTCACAATACCTTTAATTACTCTGCTGATTGCTACTACATTCGGGCTACTGACCATGCTGGAAGATGACATCACCTTACTTGCACCTCCCTGACATTACTCTGTTACCTTGCTGTTGGCTGCACTTGAATCAAAATTGGCATGGATTCGGTTGTATTCTGAAGAATAAGCACTAGCAATCTTCAAATGTGACTAACACTAACAGTCTCAACTTTTTTCTTCATTCTCTATTATTGGTTTCAAAGATGGACAAAACATGAAGGAGTCATCGAAATGGACATTCAAAGATGGCTTTTGGATCTTTGGCAAAATATTTCAGATGTAACCAGGTATGGAGTTGTAATGCTAATACTACACCTGTTGCTTTGGCTGTATCACCAACACTACTGTGAAGAAGGCACGTAGTGATGTTGGCTATAGTCAATAACATGGTGTGCAGTTTCGGCTGTAAGTCCTAGTCTAGTAACCCTTTCTGTGACCACGCCATTTCATCAGTCAGCTCCCTCTGGACTCGCGACATGCGAGAAAAAAAATCATGGCCCTGTTGGAAAACATTAAGGATGTGTAAGCCCTCTTCTCTAGTCTAGCCAATGCATGTAGTACCAGAACCATCTTGACAGCAGCCACTGCAACTGTGGATTCAAGGTGGTGAGTATGTGACAGGTAGGGCCAATCCTTGCAAGTCTGAAGGATACTGTTAGGACTCTTCAAAACAGGTGCTAGGACATCTGGGGTTTCCCATGACACCTTGAATACTACCCAAAATATTTGTCTGCTAGAGAACCACACAAATAGAAGACTGGGTGGATTGGAAGACCTACTACAAAATGCACGGAAGTGAGGCACTGAAGTTGGTGGGACATCTTCCTTTTTCTAAACTCCAATCTGAATGTGGAATGAGAAAGGCTATGGGGAATCTAAGTGTTTCCTCTTACAATTCCACTTATGTACAGAAAGAAGGGATCCGAGGAATAAGAAGAGTCCAGACGTGAAGAGGGATTCTGCTGCTCCAAAAAACATATGAAGTGCTGACATGCCAAGCAAATGAATGTCTCTGCCTTTAGCTAAAGAGATTATAAGTGCCAAGGGGACACTGGGGCAGCTTCTTGGGCCAGTTTGACCAGAACAGACTAGTGAAGCCTAAAATCCAACGAAGTTTAGGCTGCAATGTCCAGCCCTAATGGCCCAACCCTAAGCATCAATTCTGAGTCCAGTAGCCCTTGAGATAGTTACTGAAGGCATTGATACCAAAGTCTAGAAAGGTGAATTCTGGAAAATAAAGTCAATGCCAACAATTTTGGGGCAGGTACCAGTAAGGAGGACCCAAACCCCAGCTATAAGGCTTCCCCGGCATAATCAGTTGCAAGCACATCTATGTAGATGATAATGAGGTCAGTGGCACTAATGTTAAGGCT
Organism: Protopterus annectens; assembly: GCF_019279795.1. Taxonomy (NCBI): domain Eukaryota; kingdom Metazoa; phylum Chordata; order Ceratodontiformes; family Protopteridae; genus Protopterus; species Protopterus annectens. The sequence goes on from NC_056746.1 coordinate 1,131,502,622, forward strand.
ATAAGCAGTCATGACGTGGAAATCACACCCACGTCAAATGACCAAATGATGCTGGTATCAATTTAAAAATTGTTCTTGACTTGGGTCTTTGCCCCATCCTTTATTTTTAGCTTTGTCCAGAATTCATGAGCAAAACAGTTGAAGTATGAATATGCTAACAGTGTAGCCCTTTGCTGGACAAAAACCTATAACTCATTCAACACAGTTTAAATACATGATCTTTACATGTGACTCAGATGCTCAAAGGCAACAATGCTTAAGTCATCTACAGCCATTGCCACACACAGTTCAGAAGACACCACTTCCTATTTTGAAATTAGCTGTTCTCTTGCCACTGAACAAACGGCCCTTAAAATCATCCTTGCTGGAGCAGACAGTGAAGTTTATGAAAGAGATACCCTTGTGTTGTAAAAAGTTTAACAAAATGGTTGACAGAGCTTTTCTGCCTTAACCTGAAATGCATCATATTGTTAAGTATTTTTCTCAAAAGATCAAATGTGGCCTGATATGCTGAGGAAGCGGTCAAGAGCGATTTAGAGATGAATGAATTAAGAACTCTGCCGCCAAGACAGGCAAACCTTAGGCTGCATTTCAGGAAATATACAATATGTCTAGTAATTGGCATGCTTTGGATATCCCAAAATAAAACTGACCACCATATGAAGACAGGATGTACATTCTCTCAAAACAGGAAACAGTACCAGAAAAAAAGTAATGTATAACATTTATATCAAGCTTGCAGTAGTACTGCTAAAGCAACCACACTAAGAAAAATCAGCAGGTAAGGGCAATGCAGGCTTACAAATGGAAGTAAATGTATGATAACAGAAAACTGCAGTACACATGAAGTGACCATACAAAACAACTTCTCATTTTCCAAGGGTTTGTGTTCATTAACTGTACTTCACAGAAGAAGCCACTTCCTATACTGCTAAGCTAAAAAACACGTATGAAGTGTAAAAGATCAAACTGAATACGTTAACATAAAGCAGTTGGGAATATGTTTTAGAAAAGTCCATGTATGTTTCAAAGTGCAATAATTAAATTATTAATCTCCTTATCAATTCAATTTGTGCAGTCATATACAGACTAACAGAGAAGTGCAAAATCTAGTTTAAAAGAAAAAGGATCCCAAAATTATATGTATTCAAAATGAAAGGCACAGTGTACTGACAACCCAAGCAATATCAAACAGTGGAGGCTGTTGACTTCAAACCGCAGGGGCTGCAGGAAGCAACTGAATGGGCAGAGCCAACTGGAATGGGGTGGGGCTGTATTACTGGTTATGGAATTAAAGATGGGGTCAGTCACATTTCATTCATAGACTGCCTCAGTACCCACTCATTATAGCCTTTTCGCAGTCGTATCTATACCTATCTTTTAAACACACCATAACCAGCCAAGATTCTTGTGGTGTGTGTGTGTGTATGGAGGAAGTAAATGTATTAAGCTAGGAGTTTCAGGCCTACTAGGCCCCAGCAGTCAGAGTGCTAGATGCTCCGAGGTGCATTGTGAAAGCTTTATTATTATCAACATTACTACTATTACTATTATTTTTTAACAGTCTCTTCATCCAATTCATCCAATGAAGACCTGAACAAAAATCATAGTTAAGGAAAGAAATTCAGTCTTTTGTTTGTTTTTTTTAAGTTGTGTCTAACGCTTAATGTGCAATAGTAATTCCCAATAAAATGAGATGACAAATGCCTGCAAGGATATGTACATCCTATATGGAAAAAGTGCCTGCTTCCCTACACCTCCAAAAGTGATAGTTACCGTCTCTATACCCTTCTGGCGTTAGATTGTGGTGAAATTAAAACCATACACCTGAGAGTCTAGGAGAGGAAACTACGGTAGCTGGATAAAACTTGCACAAAGACAGGGAGTACAAGCAGACTCTGCACAGAAAGAATCACAGCCAAAACCTCAACCAATGAATCAACTACTGGGAGACAGCAAACCCATTCACTGCACCACTGTGCCAATGAGCAATTGCTTTAACACATCCTACAGCTCCCCATACCCAGCAATTAAACACATTTACTGACTGTGCACGCCTGGGATATTAAACTGCAATAAAATAAAAACAGCAGCCCACGATAATTTAACAAACACCATCAATAACAGACACTTGTATGACTGTACACCACACATCTTTGTGATCAAATGAGTGAATAAGTACATAAATGACACATGGGAATGTATCTTCACAGCTCAATGTTGTTAGAATACAGTATACAACCCACTACATCCCCACCCCGCAAATATAGCCCTTTACCTCTTATCTCAAGAATCAAGGAGAAAACAAAAATAATGGAGGGGGAAAACCAAAATCAGGGGGAAAATATTGTTTTCACTTTAAACTAGAATAATGCTAGAATATCATGCTTGACATCAACATGCTTGCTTCTGAAAGCTATTCAGTTTGAAACTCGAATACATGTCATTTAGCGACTGCAGTCAAGGGAGCCGGAATCATAGGGCGATGGGGGGGGGGGGTGAACACCCCCCCTTTAAATTAAATCCTGGGCTCTGGCTGAGTTGCATTATTTAAAAATAAGTGAGGTATTGAATCCTTACTTTAGTGTATGTATGTGTGTGCGTGTGTCTATGTATGTGTGTAGGTATGCAACATCGTGCTCGAGTCCAAATGCTTGCAACTGCTGGTATACGAGTGTGTGGGGGTGAATGTATGTGTGTTTGTGTAAGTGAGAGTGTGCAGCAGTGCATCTATGCATGTGTGTGTGCGGGTACAGTACTTCAACTTCCATATATCACCTTTTGCTTTTACATACCTTAAGGTTTCACTATTATTCATTCAGGCTGGGTTACAGGCAGTTAGCCAAGGAAACTGGAAAATTGCAGAAACCCGTGGCTTTTGTGTAAATATGTGATGTGTGCGCGTGTGTGTATATGAATATGAGGTTTGTGTGTGTGACTGAGTGTGTTTGTGTGTGTATACATGAATATGTGGTATGTGCATGCATGTGTGTCTGTGTTTGTCTCTATGCTCTAACATGTGTGTGTTTAGGCAGATAACCTGTATTAGAAAAACATGACAGTAAATTTATGGTTAAAGTACTGAATGAGATGCAGCTTAACTTTTATCCTACAGTTTGCACTTCAATTTTCTGAGATATTGGTTAAATCATTTTAATTTTTGCTTTCCAGAGAAGGAAATTCTAATATCAGTGGACTGTAAAACAACGCACAAATGCAGAACAGAAGCCCCTGGTGTTTTTGTTTTATTTTAAATATGTCCTTAAGCCATTAAAAAAGGTTTTATGAGAATGGCATGCATCTATTACATACTATGTGGAGGTTTGTTTACTCCAACTTCCTTTTTTTCTCAGAATATGAATGTTTCACTTCAATGTCAATTTTTGCAGCATCCTGGAGTCCCATTATTCAAAGTTACAATCCGTTTGGGAATTTGGGAATGTGTGCACACACACACACACACACACACACACACACACACACACACACACACACACACACACACACACACACACAAGAATTTTAGTTGAGCTGATTGCTACTGTGAACTCCAGCCCAAGTAGTTAATTTTTATTTACGGACTGTGGATTAAAGTATATGTTAGGATTTATTTTGTAAACCAATTAAATTTCTCTATAGCTATGTTAGCATTACCTTTTTTTTTTTTTTTTTTTTTTTTTTAACTTCAAGAGAAGAGCAAAGACATTCCTACTAGGAATATGCATATATATATGTGTTTGCATGTGTGTGAGTGCATGTATGTATAATAACTTAGAATGCATGCCACCTTGTGTTTTTGTCTCAAGCTCTGCATGCATACCTCTTACTTGTCCCTGAATTTGCAGAAGGTCCCTGATTTTTACTCCTATTTTTGTCATGTTCCTTATATTTTTTTTATTTTCTGGCTAATAACCGAAGACTTCAAACCAGCCGGTAATGCTAGACAGAGTTTTACGCTTCTCATTGTTCATAAACTATATTGATGCAAAACCTATTTTTCTTTTGAACTTCTTTAGTGAACTAGAGTAATAATTTTTTCTGATTTTGTCCCCCATTACTTTTTTTGCTAGGTCCATAATTATTTAGCAAAGCTGAGATGTATGCAGGCAACAATACCTCTCAACTGTAGCTGATTTTGTAGAATATCTATATGATTTTGCCTCATTTTTCATGGTTCTTGATTCTGCAGTTAATCACTGAGGAGTTCAGAAAAGTGAATAATGCAGGCATTACAGAATTTCATATGTCCGGCTGTATAGTAAATGCACATTGATGCAAAAAAGTATATTTCCTTTTTTAGGGAACTAGAGTAATGTTAAATAGATTAGTATTACTGTATATTACTTGTTTAATTGGAATTTAATTGACTGGACAATGATCAAGTGTTTAAATATGATAGCAGTGATACTGTAATGTTACTTGTCTCCCTGTGAAGGCATACACCGAAGCACTCAGGAGAATTAAAGTTCATTTTGTTCATCTTCCAGTTATGTTCACACTTTCTATAATATTGTTTACTGCAGTGGTGTGTTTATTTTTTATGTAGTTATTTATTTATTCATTGATATCCGATTACTGGGAAAGTCTGACTGCGTAGGATCCCATTTTCCGTTGAGTCCTAAAGAGAAAAACTCTAAAGTACTACAAAACAATGATTTTACGGTCTTTAAAAATAATAGAAAAAAATATGGTGTAAATAATTATACCAAATTAGACACAATATTAAAACACTGGTTAAGAATAGATACAAAATGTATGACACGGATTTAATAGTTAGAGAAATATTATCCAGTTTACAGAGAAACTAAAGGCAAGTTAGTATAATATTAACAGGAACTGTAATAAAGTGAGAAAAGCAGGCCTATAGTATATTTAGATTGAAAACCCCAGGAGAGAAATTGATAGAGGAGGAAGAGAGAAAAGAAGGGAGGGTAAGGAGATGTAAGGGATGGAAAGGTATTTTATTCACATTTAGGGATACAGTATATTCTGGGGTTGAGCAAGAACAGAGACAGCTTTTAGCTAGGATGTCTTTCAGAATGGTTTTGAAGGAAGGGAGGGAGAGTACTGACACTGATGGACAGAGATAAGGAGAAACAGGTCTTGGCAACATGGTTTGAGGACAAACAAAGCCCAGCAGATTTGATAGGCTTGTGGAGAGACAGGACTTTTTGGTCATTGATCATAATGACCGACTAGGAACATAGTTGCGTAGAATGTTATTTGATGCCGGACAAACAGATTCTGGACAATTTTATAGGTGGTAAGAAGTTGTGTATGTGTTAATTGATGATGTAGTTCTAACAAGTTTAGGCATTTTAGTGCTGTACAGTGGTGGATTCTGAAAGGGGTATTTGCTGCAAATTTAGCAACTTTGTTGTAGCATTGTGGAAGTTTTGATTTTTGTGATGCCTGAAGGTTAGTAAGGATAGAAACACCAAAAGTGTGGGGAGGAGATTAGTGGCGGCAAGTGTAGCTTTAGTTCCATCAGTGAGAAAAGTTTTGGCTCTATAAAGCATCCCTAGTTTTTGATGATTATTTTTTTTCTTACGCAAATTTGTATGTGCAGGTCAAATTTAAGATCATCATTCACTATCATCCCTAATAATTTTCTATAAGAAGTGACATCAATGGTTGTATTATCAAGAGAGAGGAATTTAAAGTTTGTTTTTTCATGGAGGAAAGAGTTGGAGAAAATAGAAGTGGCTTGCTTTTTTTGGGGTGGAGCATGAGTTGTGAAATAGAGCCATGTTTTAGTTGCTATTAAAGCTTCCTGAGTAATTTGTTTGGAGGTGTGCCACATTGTCAGATGAGCAAATGAGTGTTGACTCCATGTGCTGTATTAAGGAGGCCTGTTGTGTGGCTATGTGGAGTGTGTTAGTTAGAATGTTAAAGAGGATGGGACCAAGGATAGACCCTTGTAGTACACCGCTAGTCACTGAGGATGAAGTGCCATTTTACTAAATGACACCCATTAGATAGGTAGCTTTTGAAGCAGAGAAGCTTCGGCTTAGACAGACCTATTAAGGACATTTGAAGTAGAAGTTTGCTGTGACAACCTGTGTCAAAAGCTTTACACAAGTCCAGAAAATAAGGAGAACAGTTTGGCATTATTTCTAGCTTTACTGACAGCATCTATATACAGTATGTTAGAAGTGCAGTGTTAGTACTATGGAAAGGATGGAAGCCATGTTGTGTGGGGGACAGGAGTTCTTCCTGCAGAAGAAGGTTTAGCAATTGTTTTTTTAATACATTTTTCAAGTATTTTGGAGATGGGATAAAATTGCTATAGGTCTACAGTTAGTAATGTCTAATGAAGTTCTTCCTTTGTGCAGAGGGCTAATGCGCAACTTTTTCCCGGAAAGAGGGAATATGGGATTCCTGAATTGACCTATTTATAAGGATTGAGACAGGGCAGGCAAGGCTATCGGCTGCTACTTTAAGGTTCTCACTTGGAATGTCATCAGCTGAGCATGGTTTGAGTTTAAGAGTACTTTTTATACAGGATCTGGGCACAATTTTGAAGGTGAAATTGCATGTGGTAATATGTAGCTGCTGGGCAGGGTTAGGATCAGATGTTGGTGAATCCTTGTTTACAGATGCTATACTATCTATAAAATAAGAGTTGAATTGTATTGAGGTTTCAAGTGATGAGGCATTGGGAGAGGAGTTAGGGTTGAATTTATGACTGGGATGCATTATTTAGGGCTATGTTTACTATTACTCAAAGTTATTGCAGTATATTTTTAGTACAACTTAGGTTCATAGGTTCATAGGTTCATACTAGGCTATCTGCCCAAGGGCATTTATAAGCCTAGCCCATAGTTATGTGGCTTTCGCCACCCCTTTAGTTTGAATAAAAACTATGCCTATCATTTTTCTGTGCCTCTGTCAAGCAGTGACACTGAAGTAATCCCTGGGGTATATCTGCGATCTCCCATCCATTGGTCAAGATTCCTCTTGAACAAGGCCAGCGAGGTGCTCTGCCTCACATGTACCGGGATTTTGTTCCACAGCATAGGGAGTCTCTGGGTGATGAATCTGTCCCTCCAGCACGTTCTATTTATAACCGTGTCAAGGTTTAAGTCTCCCGCCCTTGTGGTTCTGAGGGATCTAGATTTTTTTGAGGTGAGGCATATTCATCAAATCTGGGTTTGACATGGCCTTATATGTCAGGCACAGGTCACCTCTGAGCAAGCGGTATGAGACTGAATAAAGCTGGAGTTCTTTCAGTCGGGCAGCATAAGACATATTTTGAGACCCTTTATCCTTTTGGTGAGGAACTTTTGGGGCCTTTCAAGCTGCATCAGGTGTCTGGTCAGATACATTCGAGCGGGGCATTGTACTCAATCATAGGTCTAATGAGTGATTAGTACAGGGGGACCATGACCTCCCTTCATCTAGATGTGAATCCCTTCATGATCACGTGGGCGATATAGAAGGTTTTCCTAACTACTTTAGCAACATGAGTGTCAAGCGAAGACTACTGTCAACTTGGGTCCCCAGATCCCTGATGACTTTTCTGTGCTCAGTGGATTGTCACCTATATGGTAGCTAGGGGTAACCTTGTTTTTCCCGAAGGGTATGACTATGCATTTTTGGCGTTTAACTTCAGGCCATGGCTCTGGCACCAGTTATCCGTTTCTGTGAGGCCCTTCTGGAGGATATCTGTGTCAGATGTGTTTTCGACTATGGCCCAGTTTGCAGTCATCTGCAAACTTTGTCAGCCATAACCCTCCTGTGTTTGCTTGTACTTCAGAAAAGTAGATGCCGAACAAGAGTGGACCCAGGACTGAGCCCTGTGGGACACCACTTGTGACAGGCTTTGAGTCTGACATGGCTCCAGCAACTCTGACCCTGTGGGTTCTGTCGCTTAGCCAGTTTGCAACCCATCTTGTGATGTATGGGTTTACATTCAAGCTGATGAGTTTTTCGATGATACCTGAGTGGGGTATTGTGTGAAGGCCTTTGCCAGGTCGAGGTAGGCTGTATGGACTGCCTTTCCCTCATCAATGGCCTTGGTGACTGTCTCGAAAAAGTCAACCAAGTTTAAGAGGCAGGATCTGCCTTTGACAAAGCCAAACTGGGTTGGATCCAAAGTCTGCAAGTTCCCTATGTCTTTATTTATGAGTTCCATTATGATCCTCTCCATGGCTTTGCAGATGAGGCTTGTCAAGCTAATGGGGTGGTAATTTCCAGGGTCTGTGGAGGCACCGCCCTTATGAAGTGGGACCACAGTCGCCGTGCGCCACTCTTTGGGTACGTATCCTGAGGTGAGGCTAAGATTAAACAGCTGTCCTAACTGTGGGTTTAATTCCTCGTTGAGTTCATGAAGCACACAGCCGGGGACACCATCCGGTCCCATGGATGCTGTGTTTGCCTTAGTGAGGGCAGTTCTCACCTGGGCGTTGGAGATGTTTGGGGGCTACAATCCTCTGGAATAGATATCTCTCCTTTGGGGAGGGGGAGAAGTTTGCACTGAACCTGTCAGCCAGTATGTTAGCAATGTGTGTAGGTTCAGTAATTTTCACATCATTTTGAACTAATTCTGAGCATATCTGGGAGTTTCCTCCTAGGTTTCTAACATAGCTAAAGAAGGCCTTATGATTGTCTTTAGAGTCCTTGGCGATTTTTCTCTCAAAATTTGCCTTGGATGATTTTATGAGAGCTCTTAGTTTTTTACTTCTAATGATCAAAGGTGTCTTACCTTTCAAGGATTTTGCTCTATCTTGTAGTTTGTGAAGCATTCTGAAGTTTACGATATTGTGGTGTTTTACATTTTTGCCATTTTTTCCATGTTTGCACCTTCACGTCAAATTACAACAGAGTAATCAGTTTATAGCCAATACAAAGCAATTAGCAGAGCGGTACCAAGTAGAATGGGTTTTCTTTCATTTCCTGAATGCACAAACCTGTTAGCCAGGAAAACTAAGTAAGTGGCATATACAGTGTCAACTACTGGTCAAGAGAAAGGACAGTAACCAACTTAGTACATGGTCACTGGAGTGCAAAGATAACCTGTCAGGTGATGTTAAAAACTAATTTCCAGTACAGGCAGGCATGTATTTCAGTAGATTAAGTTACATTTGCTTATAAATGTACAAAGACAAAACTGTCAGTGAAAATGTTTGGAAGCTGGCCCTTGTGGCAGAGCTTCTGCAATATCGTGGTCGAAGGTAGTGACCAGAGGCTCTGCACTGTGAGGCAGTTGGTAACAGAGTTAATATTAACAATTGCCCACAGTTAGTTATCCCCATTATGTCTGATTATACCCAGAGTCTTGAGTAAAGTAGTAGAGACTTATGCAGTTTCCCCTTCCCTCACACATCGATCATGGTGAAAATATAAAAAAATATTTTTATTCATTCTGTTGCGAGTAGTGTTTTATCTGGTGTCATGCCACAATTAAAACTAGTACATACAAAGGGTAGCATTACATTTGGGTTCCTTATCCCACTCTCCTTTTTATAGAATATTCAGAAATTAGGCTTTGGCCATGAACTGTCCGTTTCTTGATCATGTGATTAAAATTTACCAATTAGACATACTGGTTGTGGGAATTTTTCTGCAACCATCTCTTGGCTGCAAGTTTAATGTTCACTTTTAATATCTGCCTGTGTCTTGTGTGTGTATACACGTGCATGCATTTGTCCTAGTATGCGAACATTCTATGATAAAATTACTATTCTACTCTAACAAAACTTAGGTCCACAGCTGATGTTCAACTACTACCAAGCAATAAAAAACAGAGAAAATGCCACCAAAATGTTGCTATTCATGCTAACAAACATTTGACCCCCACCCCATCCATATGCTTAGCCTCAGCTCATATTTGAAGAAACAGCCACCATCATGTGCATAACTGGCTACTCTACAGCTAACATTCAGCAAGTCTCAGGTTCCCCTACTATAGCATGTATAAGCAAATGCTGTAAGGACTACCATTTTTAAATTCTGCAAGCAGCCACTTATCCTTAACCAAACAGAGCCAAAATCTGTTATACTGTAGAGCAGGTAATTTCATGGTAAAAGCAAGTAGTCTTGAGACTCTGGAAATGGCTCACCTTAAAAAGTCTACAGTGGGCTGTCAGGACTATGGCCAAAAACAGAGTGAAACCATAGAGTCCATGCTATATGGCAATTACAACAGGTGTTAATCTGTATGCAGTCTGAGTATTGCAGTGTTCAAATAAACATAAGCCAATGTATTTTTACTAAGGTTTCCAGTTAATGTCTCCCCTCCCCCTTTCAATCATCCATGTTCCTAGCAGACGGACCATGAGTGTGAATGGTATGCTTAAAGGCCATGCATTCAGTTGACGGTATGCATCTAATTCACGTTTGGAATGGGGTGAAAGAAGATAGCCCTTGGGATTCATTAACACCTTCACTAAGTATACACCATTTTGAGTGACGAAGCAACACAAGCATAATGCATAACCTCTTCCTCCTAATTTTGTTTTCCTACTGATTTTCTTGCAGATTTAAATATCAAAGAGGATTCAGAAAGGTTACCACAAACTGTCGACTACATGTACACTTAGTGTAATCTTTGAGCGACTAAAAAGTACAGATAAGGCCATCAATTAAAGCCATTTGTATGTATGACACTGACTGTACATTACACAAATTTCCTTGTGATAAAACAAATAAGCAGAGAAAGGGACAGGGGAGTCCTAAGTGAAAGACCTGCTCTGGAAGAATTTTTAGTTGAATCTAGAACAGAAGCTGCTGTATAGAGAGAGAATTAGTAGAGCAGATAAATAGTACATAACTATAAGAATCAGAGGAGATTAGAAACACTGGAGAGAATAACCGGAAAGGCAATTTACACGGGAACAACAGAAGGCCATATGTATGGTTCCCAAGTATGCAATAAAGCCCAGAAGGTTTAGGACGGAGCAAAAGCCCGTTTTCATTTGAAGCCTCTGAGAAAAGCTCCACAAAAGTTAACAAGACACATTTGTAACAGTCAAATAATTACAGAACAACCAGAGTAATAAGCTATGTACTTGGGTAATGATTAAGAAGAATTTGTATAAGAAGTTAGGTAGTAAAATAACTTAAAAGTTTACCAAGTGCTTATATAATCAGCATTATTAGTGTGAGTGAATGTCAGCGAATGAAAGAATATGAGAGAGAGAAATGCTGGTAAAGAGAAAATGGAGGGAGAAGGATCAACATTTCTCAATTTATTAAGGAGAATTCAGAAAAGGGAGACATGTTGGGGAAGAATGGGAAATGTTATTAGAGTGGGAGATGGAAGAGTAGAGGTGAAGGTTCAAAAAGGAGAGTTCCATAGCAATAGGTACAGAGCACTCAGATACAAGTACAGGATGAATACGCCATAAAGTAGAGGTGGAACGGGGTGGAAACCATGCTAAAAAGAGAACAGTGAAAAGATAGTGTTAGGCAGAAAATTACAGGAATCATCAGAGAGGATAACAATAAAAGAATGCACGTGAAAGGATTGTGAAGCAGACAGAGTCAAAATTAAAAGGAATAAAGACAGTGAGAAAACAACAGAAAAAAATGGCAGACAATACTGTCAGGAAGTGGTTGAGGGGCACTTGGAGTGAGAGCAAGAGCATAAAGCAAGAAAACAGAGCTTCAGACAGTGAAACAACACATGGAATCTGATGTTTCAGAAAAATGGGCAAACAAACAAAACTGGGATACGGTGATTCCAAATCAATCATTCAAGCAGGGAAAAGACAGTAAAATGCAGAGTATAGTAGCACTTTACTTAAGCAAAGCAGGTAAGAGAAGAACTTCATAGACCACCAAAATTATCATCACAGTAGTCAGATTAGAGAGAGAGAGAGAATGATAGCTGGTGGTTACAAACATATTTTGGGCACTGAATGCTGAAAGGTAGTCGCATGAACGGGTAAAGAAATGGATAAGCTCTTGTGGCAAGACAAAGAAAGTTGTTATAATGAGAGATATTACTCACCCAGGAGCAGAGTGATCATACCTCTAAACTATGCAGACGTTCACCTCATATTTTTGGTCTGTTCTTACAAAATGTATGTTTTTCTGTCAAATCACTGATGACTGAATTCATTAAATAATGAAACACATTTGAGCTTCAGACTTCATATCATTCACAAAATGCATGCTGACAAACCCTGTTATTCTAACAACTTCCTATAGTTGTAAAAGCAATATTTAAAAACGGTCCTTATTTTTGGGCCTTTGCCCCCCACTACTTTAGGGTTAGTTCAAATTTCCTTTGCTGAGTGGTTGAAACATATGACAGTGATGTATTCACATATCAAAATCTGGAAAAGACAGACAGAAAATAATGGATATAGTAGATTATATATTAACATTTAACTATTACAGGAAGGGCAAAATAATAGGCATTGTATTTGGTATTTTGCTCACTAGTCCCAATGAGCAAAATATGACAAACTATCAAAAAAGTTAGGCAGAACTAAATTGTTCAAGTTCCTGTTCTAGTTTGACAGTTGTGGTTTCATAAAACAATCCTATTTAACCACAAAACAAAAGATGACAGTTTAAACAATACAAAAGGATTATATAAAATGTAAATATAAACTGTAGTTAACGTCAAACCGTAGGACAGGATACGAGAACTGCGTACAGTTACTGGAAGTTTCTAGAATACTAAAATATATACTTTAAAATGGAAAACACCCTACCAGAAAGTAATGGAGTACAATAGGATTAGCTACCCAGTGTAGTGTCCATTATTGAGACAAAGCAATAACCCTAGTGTTCTGACTCGCAACATTATCGTGTGTAGTTTACCAAACACCTTGTAACCAAAGCACTACCTTTCCCTCTTATTCCCTGCCACCTTCTCAGGGCTTAGACTTCTTCAGACTTCGTAAACCACCTTCAGTTCTCCCACATGCTCCACCCAGTTGCCATAGTTACAAATGTAGCACAGTGAACCTTGCTGGATGCAGTGCACATTTCAATGACAAAAATAAATAAAACTATTTTATTTGCATTACTTGCATTGGTTATCTACTCTTTTTTCATTAAGTATGAACATTTTCATCACGGCCATCTGTCAGCACAACTGTCTATTCTTTATCCTTCTGCACTATGAAAGTCATGCTTTCAGTTTTCAGTTATACCCAACAGATGAAAATTATGAACAACGATCAAAGCATTTATGCAAATTTAATACATTAAGATTTTAAAGCAAATCTTCCCATCTTCATATTCAAAGACTAAGGGATAAACTGTACAACAGAATTGGAAATCTTCACCAGTGACACTGCCTAAAAGTCCTTTTTGTGCAATAATCAGATCAGTTAAGAAATACTGAATTTTAACAATAATACTTTAGTATTTTAAATGCCAGGGCAGCATGGTTTAGAACCTTCCAGGGTACTTGCGTATTATCGCAACCAGATTTTCGCGGTAATGCTGGTTGCTTCTCATTGTGTGAAGTAGCACCAAGAAAGCATTAAAAGGCTCAGAAACATGTTTTCTTTAATGTTTTGTGTTTTTAGGAAGATTGATCAGTTAAACAGCTGAAAAAATAATGTTTGAAAATAGGTTTCCCCTTTACCGCCAGCATCTCATATCAGTTAAGCAAGTCCCATTCTACTTCAAATGCTTTAAGCAATCCACATCTGAGCTTCCTACATAGAAAAACAGTACAACAGCGACTGAGCAATCTATATCTTCTGAGCTTTCTACACATACCGAAAAACATTACAACAGGGACTTGGCAATCCACATCTGTTGAGCCATAACACATAGGAAAATCAATGACATTCAACCAGCCTTTACCATGAGAACAGAAGCATCACAGCATAAAAGCAAAGCAGTACTGTCAACTTCTTACAAACTTTGGCAAAGCCTTTCTTAGCAATTCACATCTGTTGAGTCGTAACATAGGAAAATCACTGACATTCAATCAGTCTTTGCCATGATAATAGAAGCATCACAACATAAAAGCAAAGCAGTACTACTTCTTACAAACGTTTGTAAACCCTTTCCTATTTTTCCTGACAAGCTTCTATTCTAAAGTTTCTTCAGAACCGTTTGTAAAGCTATAAGAAATAAAGGGTTTACCTAACATAAATTGCATGTGTCCCGTTTCTTCTTTTCACCAATACATCCAAACAGAGCAGGGTAAAGCTGAAAAACAATCTTTTCTACACAACAGCACTAAAAGTAATCCGTGCCACAATACGAAAGCAGCTAATCCGTTTGAACTTTGCGTGTGTATAACATCGTACGTTAACTCTCGCACTCCTTTCAGGCCAGCATATGTATACACGCAACCACTGTGACTGCTGAATTCAACGCTTGACATCTTTACAGCAAGCTACCCACAAATCCTAAAATTTTAACCCTTAATTGTTTTACAAACCCACCACCAATATCCTAGCAAACTTTTTAACAGTTTACCCTTCCCGATTACACTTTGTTGTTTTAGTAAAAGACAAGAAAGCATATCATGTCACAAAATCTGGTTGTGATAATACGCAAGTACCCCTTCCAGAGTTTTGTGAGGAAATTCATAAACACATAAAATCATACAATTTAGGCTTTCATGTGCCAGTGTAGGACAGTGAAACGAAGTGGCAAGAGACCGAAAATAATCAAATCACATATCTGGGAGCAGTCAATTATCCACTGGGGAAGAATCTAGATTCATTTGCTAACATATGACTGTCCACCTATTACAGTGGCAATCTCGAAAATGCCATCACTGTTAGTGGCTAATTAAGCAATGTAGCAAATTTTTTAACTTGGAAAATGGAAGGCTTTTCCCTCATGCTACCTGACCACCCCCCACAGAAGATACAACATAGTACTTGTAGGATTTTACAATATCACTTTATCATAGTCTACTGGACTTTGGGACGTGTCCCCATATTTCACTTTGTTCTTCTAATAAGTACCTCCAAAGATGCATGCCCAAAGGGTCAACACAATCTACCAACACTGTCATGCCCACTTAAGTATCAAACACCAGATACTCGCATCCTAATCTACAAAAGGATGCCTCACAGTAAAACTAAGTGACATCTGTCACTGCCCTTGCTACACCTACTGTGCAGCCATTCAAACTCTGTGAAAGAATGGATGTGTCACAATGAAACACTGGTCATTCATACAGACTCGATCAGAGGTTAGCCATGGGGACTACAGCAGTATTACACCGGTCACCAGCTCCCTTTCAAAATCTCACCTTCTCAGCAGATCATACTACAGAGTAGCTCACCTAGCAGCTGATCAGTTCCAACTCATCACTAGCACAGATTCAATGGGCACCAGCTAGTCTATGACCCTGCTGAAGTCCATTATTCAGTGCTGGTGCATTCCATTTGGCATGTACTTCACCAGGCACCCCACAGGATCCTCACAAAGAAAATACAGGGCATTAACATGTCCTATGCAGGTAGACTAAAAGTCCTATACCTTTACTCTGTCTCCTACCGACTATTAAGGGGTGACCCATGCCTACCTTACAAGGCACTCAAATGATTCTAATTTCTCCAACTGCTGCACAGCCTCCTCCTTAAAACCTGTTCCCACTGCATCCCAAAAAAGTCTACTACTCAAATTTAAACCAGAATCTAATGCAGCAGACAATCTACCCACAGACTAAGACTTGCAGCAGATGCAACTGCCTACCCAATTAGCATTCTTATAAACAGGCTGATCCTCGAATCCTATGTCCCAAAGACCTTCAAACTGGAATTTATTCTACCCATCCATTAAGGTGGCGATCTACAGATCTTTCCAACTACTATCCAATTGCTATTCTATCTCTGTTTCTAAGATCCTTGAAAAATGTATACAGTCTCAACTTCTTGACCTTCTCACCAACAGTTAGTCGGTCTCCTACAGAACATGGTTTCAGACCAGGTCACAGCATGACGACTACCATTATCTCCTTCATGGACATAATTAATAAATCCAGGGACTCTGGTAAACGCGTCTCACCCACCTTCTTAGGCCTTTCCAAAGCCTTCAATACCATTTCTCATTCTATTCTTCTGAGCCAGCTTCATCAATCGTCTTCACTTATCTCTTACTCATGGCTCTCTTATTCAATATACTCTGACTATTCCAATCCCAAGCTCCAACATATTACTCAACTAGCATTCTCATCCATAGAAAACTGGCTTACCAAAAATCACTTGTTTCTCAATCCCAACAAAACCAAAACTACTAGTTTTGACCCCCAAACCACGTACCCCACTATACAAAGACCTAATTACTATACTCTCCTACAACAAAACACCAGCATAAATAGTCTGCCATACTAAACTACTTGGTGTTATAACATGTGAACACCTCAAATTCTATCTAAATGTCTAACGCAACCTCACAAAATCTCACCAAATTTTGGTCCTACTGTACAGTCACAAACACTTCCTTACCTCCACTACAATAACAGACCCTAGCCGTCACCTACCTTCTCTAACCTATGGCACATCACTACTCATAAATTTATCCTCTAATCTAACATCCAAACTAGAAATATGCTACAATAAAATTGCCCGATTTGAAACAAATGCTTCCTATTCTACTCACTACTGTGTAGCATTGCACTCTAAACTGGTTGGAATTACCACACTCTCTCTCCTACATTCAACTAATGAAGGCACACAAAATTATATACAAACCATCATTATCTCTTGCCCTTTCCTCTCTCTTCACTACCAACCCAAAAGATCTCCAAGATGTGAAAATCAACATCTACTACAGATTCATAAACCAAAACTTCCAACTGGCCAACTACTATACTCCTATACTACTGCCAAAAAGTGGAATTATCTTCCTATAACTCAGATCTAGCCCAAACACTGCAATTTTTAAAAATTCATTACACAACTACCCATCTTCCAGTTGGGGCTGTAACTGCCCCACACCTCCTCCTTTCAAAACCTGACCTCTTCCTAAACCCTGACATCCCTAACTGTGCACCTTCCTCCATTCTATTATTTAGACTCGTTAACAAAAGTGATCATGTCAGTTGCCTATAATGATGTTCTCTTATGAATGTTCTATTCCATATTGCTGCAATTAGTTTATATGTACATTTATGATGTTCTCCTATGAATTTCCTATTCAATATTGTTGAAATTCCTTTATATGTACATATGGGATTTTAATTGTACAAGTATGGAAATCGTGATGCTTACCTATGTGTTTAACTTAATTTAACTGTCCAAGCTTGAGTGACGTCCGTGCACTTCCCCAGCAATTAAGGAGCCTCAATCCTCACCACTAACACCAGTGAGAGGCATCCATATAGGGAAAGGATAATAAATACACACACAGTGAAGTACAATTTCCCTTAAGAGCACACAGAGATCACAGTCAGTCTGGGGCTGGTTTCCCCCTTTCTCTCCAGGTCCCCCAAAATACTCCCCACTGGCACAGCTATAGGGTCCAGATCTCAGCCTAGTGGGCAAGCTAAAACCTCCAGCACCCTCTCTGTTCAACCAGTGCTTCACGCCCCTGCCCAAGTAGCTGACACACACTTTTTAAAATAAGAGTTCATACAACCACACAGACACTCTGGGGAAGGCTGGCACTGGTTCTCCAGTTGTTCCCCTTTTACCCAGACTATACAGTAGAAATCACTGCCACCACCCAATAATATTTATCAGCTACTCAAAGGCCCTTATGAAGGGTGTCCAATTATTACTGTGCAATATTATTATCCAAATGGTAAGTGCAACCAGTCAAGACTTATCTGGAGTGACTTGGTACAGTATCACTATATACATGCAATGTACTCTTAGAGCTTAAATCATCTCTACACAAAACAACCACAGTTGAAAGGTTTAAAAATATTTAATAATAAATAATAAAAACACAAGACAATACTTCTTACTACACAGTGCTAGTCAAGAGTTCAGAGATTACAAAGAAATACTTAAAATAATACAGCAGCAAAAGTTCTGACATCACAGAAAAACAAACTAGTCCAATCTTCCTATTTCCTAGCTATATCTAAGAGAAAACACTTCTAAAATCCTACTTGCATCTAGACACAGACAGAGATCTGGCGAGGTGGATGTTCAAGACAAATGCTCTCATTCAGTCTGTCCTTAAATTGATAACACAGCAACACTGATTCATTTTAGATTACATCATTTCTTTCTGGTTACCAGGCTAACAGATTCTCAGAGGTTAATAAGCCCTTGATTTTGCAGGTGGTCAGGAAGCCAGAACAATAAAAATTTATACATTCAAATTCGAGCAATAAACTCTGATCTCAAGACAATGGCCAGAATTCATTCATCCAGACATATCGACTCAAAGCCCTGACATCAAATAATTGACTTATTAGCTTTGTTACAGCAGAGTGCACTGTTATTGCATTTTTGCATTTCAATATCCAATGCAGTCTTTAATATTTACAAATAACAGAAATGTCTGCAAAATTCTATCTGGCTAGGCTGGCAGCCTTTACCTATCTTCACACATCTCCCCCCCTGAGGAACTCAAGCTAGCTTTTCAAGTGACCCTTGAGAAATGCGGCTTGAGAGGGTTAGGTCTAGCTGAGTATACCTTACCCCATTTCCCTGTCTTGAGAGTCAATCTGCATGGGCATTGCTAATCCCACTGCAGTGCTGCACTGACATATATGCTTGCAACCCTAGGCTCCATCTTAGCAACCTGACATTTGCTGGCTGGCTTTGTTTAACCATGTTAGAGGATTGTGATCTGCAATGAATTTTCTTCCATACAGATAAGGCTGAAGTTTCTGCAGTGCCCACACTATGGATAGACATTCATTTTCTACAGCTGCATAGCATTCCTCCCTGGGTTGGAGCCTATGACTGAGATAAACCAATGGGTGCTCTTCTCTCTCTCTGAAGAAATCTGGCTAAGTACAGCCCCCACCCCATGGTTCAAAGCATCCACCTGCACAACAAATTCTTTACTGTAATCTGGACTGAATAAAAGAGGGGGCCCTCCCGAAGCTTCCTTAAGTTCCTTGAATGCCTGCTCACGTCGGGGTCCACACTACCTTATCTGGTCTGTTCTTCCTTGTCAGGTCTGTGAGGGGAGCAGCTATGGTACTAGAACTGGGGACAAACTTTCTGTAGTACCCTGATGTCCCTAAGAATGCCCTCATCTGCTTTTTAGTAACAGGTGCAGGCCATGCCAGAATGGCTTCTACTTTGGCAGGTTCTTGCCTGATCTTACCACTCCCCTCTCTATGTCCCAGGTAGCAGACCTCTGCCATATCCACCTGACATTTGTTGGGCTTAATTGTCAACCCTGCCCCTCTGTAGTCTTCCCAGCACCTCCCTGACATGCTGAAGGTCCTCTTGCCAGGAATGCCTGTAGATGGCAATATCATTTAGGTAAGCAAGGGCAAACCCTCCTCCTCCTGCTAGGATATGATCTACCAGCCTCTGGAAAGTCGCTGGGGCATTTTTCATCCCAAAAGGCATATGTGTGAACTCGTACAAGCCAAAAGGAGTCACAAAGGCTGACTTCTCTCTAGCACTGGGAGTCAAGGGCACCTGCCAGTAACCCTTGGTAAGATCAATAGTTGTAAGATACTTAGCCCCACCCAGCTGCTCTGGGGCCTCATCTGTCCTAGGTATGGGGTATGCATCTGACTCTGTGTAACTATTTAATTTCCTGTAGCCCATACAGAACCTGGTGCTTCCATCCTTCTTTGGCACCAGCACCACTGGGGAGGCCCGGGGACTGTTGGACTCTTGAATCAACCCTAGTTCCAACATCTCCTGTATCTCCTCCCTCTGAGTCTATTTGACTCCCTCAGGCACTGCCTAATAGGCCTTTGGGGTTCTGTATCCACCTGGTGCTGCATCAAGTGGGTGCACCCTGGTTTCCCAGTGAATATGTCCCCAAACCCCTGTAACACTGCTTGGATTTCTCGAACTTGAGTAAGAGATGGCTGCTGAGACATTGCTACCGCTTCCACTGAGGTGTCAGTCCGAGCTTCACTGAGGAGATCAGTCACCAGATCTCCCTCAGACTCTTCCTGTAATCCACTGCAAATGCTCAGCACAAGGGCCTCCCTATCATGGTAAGATTTCACCATGTGAACATGGTACAGTTTGTGCCCTTATCTCCTGCCTTGCAGTTCAGCCATGTAGTTAACATCACTTACCTTTCTTACCACCTTGAAGGATCCCCTTCCAAGCTGCTTGCAGCTTGTTGTGTCGGACAGCAATGAGAAGCATTATCTGCTGCCCTACAGCATACTCTTTAGCTGGAGCATTCCTGTCATACCATACCTTTTCCTGTTGGGATTCTGCCAGGTTCCTCAGGGCCAAGCCCATGAGTTCTCTGAGCCTTGTCCTGAGGTTTAGGACATATGCCACAACAGACTCCTTGTCAGATTCACACTCACCTTCCCACTCATCTCACATTAAATCTAGAGGTCCCCTCACCCTATGCCCATATAGCAAGTCAAAGGGTGAAAAACCTGTGAATTCCTGGGGAACCTCTCTGTAAGCAAACAGATGGGGCAAATATTTGTCTCACTCCCTCTTAAATTGGTCTGCAAATGCCCGTAGCATGGACATTATTGTAGAGTTTAACCTCTCAACAAGACCATTAATCTGGGGATGGTAGGTGGTGGTCTTCAAGTACTTTACCCCACAGTACTTCCACAGACAAGCCACCAGGTCTGACATGAAATTGGCACCTCTGTCAGTCAGTATTTCAGTTGGGAAACCTACCCTGCTGATAATCCTCTAACAAACCATTTGCCACCTTTTCTGCCTCAATGGAGGACAGAGTGACTGCCTCAGTGTATCGTGTAGCATAATCTACTACCACTAGGATATACTTTTTCATTGTGGAACTTGGGGGTACTCATAGGCCCCACAATACCCTTTGAAATGGCTCCTTAATCACAGGCAAAGGCATCAAAGGAGCTCTCACCTTGTCTCCTGCCTTGCCTACTTTTTGGCACTGCTCACAGGTCCTGCAGTACCCTGTTACATCTCTGGAAATTCCAGGCCAATAGAAGTTCTGCATAATAGGCCTCTTTGTAAGTTTTATGCCCATATGACCTGCAAAGGGAATATCATGGGCTATACTTAGAAGCGCCGGAAGGTAGGGCTCTAGCCACTACCAACTGCTGTACCCTCTCACCTTCTAGCCCTCCCTCAGGGGTCCACTCTCTATACAGTAACCCTTTGTCCCAGTATACAGATTCCTTTCTCCCTTGAGAATCAAGTCCCTCACTAGCTACCTCTCTCAGGCCTTGCAATGTAGGGTCTGAAAGCTGAGCCTGTCTCAACTCTCTCTCTTTGTAACACTTCCCAGCTCCCCTTCCACAGAAGTCTGGCATCCTCTGACAGTGGTGCCTCACCGTCAGCCTGGGTACTACTACTCACCACTAACTTTGCAGTCACTATCCAAGGGAACATCAGTACCAACAAGCAGCTGTGGCTCAAATTCAGTCTCATTGCTACAGAGTAGCTCCCTCCCTGAAGTAACCACCTCACCAGTCCTGCCTGCAAGCATGCAGTTTGTCTAGGTTCCCCCCCCCCCCCCAGGCTACCAGACCCACATGCTTGTCTCCTACCCTGACTGCATTTAACTGCATAAGCACATGGTACTGCCTCATCAAAATCCTTCCCTATCAGGACATCTGCAGGATGGTAGCTCGGTACCCCTGTTATCTCAAGACAACCTACGATTGGCATTTTGTCTTCCCCACTTCCTGGCTCTCTCAACATTTGTTCCCCACCTTGCCTCCATGGACATATGTATGCCACATGGCCCCACTGATTGCATTCAAAACATTTAACCCTTGGTCCTGGATGTGTACATGGAATAGTGGCTTCCCCTGCTACTGGCAGATTCTGTTGGGGCAGTTTGTGCTGCCCACCATGGGTTCCTTTAGACCCATGAGCAGTACTGGGGGTCCCTTTCCTGTGCAGGAATGGCCTCCTTGCTAGGTACAGGTCTCCCTTCATCCCCAGCTCATCTGAAGTACCATGTTGTCTATCAGCTAACCAGATCCTCATGTCCTCAGGCAAAGTGTTAAGGGCTTGTTCCCTCACCAAAAGGTCTGCCAGTCCTTCGAAAGTGGTGACCTGACATCCACTCACCCACCTAAGAAAATAAGTGCTGACCTCAGCAACATATGCACACACACTTTCATCTGCCTTACGTCTATGCTTACAAAACATTTTCCTACAAGTTTCAGGTGTTAGCTTAAAACATTCTAATAAGTGATTTTTAACAGCAGTATAATAAAAATATTCACAATCCGCAAGTTTAGACAACACAGTTGCAGCTTTACCATGGAGTAAGGGGGTCAGGAACTGTATCCAGAGCCTTTGGTCAACATCATACTGTTGACATACCCTCTCAAACATATGAATGAAAATATCAAAATTATCCCCTCTTTAAACTGTGGAAGGAATTTACTGACATTTTGTGCTTCTGGGGTCCAGTTACTCCCTTCCACATTACCTCCATGACTCTGGTGAACAGTCAGCATCTCCTTTTCATGCTGCTTCTACCGATCCTTTTCCTCAGCTTCCAGGTGTAGCAGTTTCTCATTCTCCTCACTTTCTAGATGCCTCAGTCTCAGCTGCTTCTATTTCCAAACGCCTGGCCTCCAACACAAGTCTCTTTAAGCTCCAGATGCATTTTTAAGTTCTCTGTAGAAAGGCTGAGCTGTCCATTATCTGAGTGTGGTACGTCTCCACTGCCAGTCTGATCATCCTCCTGGTTGCTGTTTTCTGATGCAGCTGTGACCAAAGTGCAATCATGTTTGCCTTAGTCAGGTTTCCATGCACCAGTCCCCTAACCTGGCACATCTCAGCCAGCTGGCTCCTTGTCAGCTTTCCGTACTCCTCTGCTGACATTCTTCCTGCTCTCCCTGACTAACTAAGCTAACAAAAGAACTAAAACAATTGTGATCTGAACTCTGAGTATTCACTGCATGGATGATTTAGAGCACAAAAAGCCTTCAGTGATCTCTGTACACAAGCTACAGGAATTCACTCTACCCACATCACTACAAGCCAACTAGTATGCCAACCAATTAATATGTGGTGTGGATATCCCACAACTGCCACCAATTAATAAGTGACACCCATGCACTGGCCCAGCAATGAAGGAGCCTCAGTCCTCACCACTAACACTAGCTAGGGGCGTCCATATAGGGAAAGGATAATAAATACACACAGTAAAGTACAATTTCCTTTAACAGCACACATAGATCAGTCAGTCTTGAGCTGGTTTCTCCCTTTCTCTCTAGGTCCCCAATAAGACTCTCCTCTAGCACAGCTATAGGGTCCAGATCTCAGTCTAGTGGGCAAGCTAAAACCTCCAGCACCCTCTCTGTCCATCCAAGTGCTTCATGTCCCTGCCCAAGTAGCTGACACACACTTTGAAATAAGAATTTATACAACCACACAGACACTCCTGGGGGAGGCTGGCACAGGTTCTCCAGCTGTGCCCCTTTTAACCAGACTATACAGTAGAAATCACTGCCACCACCCACTAATATTTATCAGCTACTCAAAGGCCCTTATGAAGGGTGTCAAGTTATTACTGTGCAAGATTAGTATCCAAATAGTAAGCACAACCAGTCAAGACTTATTTGGCATGACTTGGCATAGTATCACTATATACATGCAATGTATTCTTAGAGCTTAAGTTATCTCTACACAAAACAGCCACAGTTGAAAGGTTTAAAATATTTAATAAATAAATAATAAAAACACAAGACAGTCCTTCTTACTACACAGTGCTAGTCAAGAATTCAGAGATCACAGAGAAATACTTAAAATAATACAGTAGCAAAAGTTCTGACATAACAGAAAAACAAACTAGTCTAATCTTCCTATTTCCTAGCTATATCTAAGAGAAAATACAGTTCTAAAATCCTACTTACATCTAGACAGGCAGAGATCTGGTGAGTTGGATGTTCTCAAGACAAATGCTCTAATGCTCACATTCTGTCTGTCCTTAAATTGATAACTGTACCACTGATTCATTTCAAATTACATAATTTATTTCGGGTTCCCAGGCTAACAGATTTCCAGAGGTTAATAGCCCTTGATCTTGCAGCTGGTCAGGAAGCCAGAACAATAAAATAATTTATATATGCAAATTCTAGCAATTAACTCTGGTCTCAAGACAACAGCCAGAATTCCTTCATCCAGACATATCAGCTCCAAACCCCGACAGCTTTGTTACAGCACAGCGCACTATTGCTACATTTCTGCAGTTCAATATCCAATGCAGTCTTTTCACATTTAAGAGAACAAGCCTGTGGCTTATATTAATATTTACAAATGACAGAATTATCTACAAAATTCTATCTGGCTAGGCTGGCAGCCTTTACCCATCTTCACAGCTTGTAACACGTACTTGGGGCTTTTCACCCCGGGCCGCCACCGAAAATAGGCTCTTAGAGCACAACAGTGGACCATCCCAGTAATCAAATGCCAATAAATACATCCAGCACTGATGGAGCTGCTACACGTCTGCAAGACAAAACATCAAGAGGGTCACTCAATCTACGGATCTAAACCTAGACAGTGACTCAACCAAAACATGCTGGAGAGACAGACATGTGTCACAGAGATCATCCCCTTCTTTGCAGCAGGCTTCCTATTGACATTAAACACAGTCTTTCCCTTGCCCTCTTCAAGACACAATTTGGATCAATGGGAATCACAAATGGACAGGAGCACTCTATAAATTACTCAAGGCATACACAGAAACCTATGTCATCTTCTTGCCCCTAGGGCCACATATTGGGTAAAATCAGGTTATACAGGCTAGGCTTGTAGGGGCTCTTAAGCCATTAGCTAAAATGATCAATCTCCTATGAACCTATGCAGAATGTGCCCTTCCTTCACAGAGCAAGTAAGCAATAACCTCATCTAGTCAGAAGTGAAAACCAAACAGAAGGATGCTCCGCATGACAGAAATAGACAAACTATGTGCACAGATGATGTGCAAGTCAGCTAAAGAAGGAAATGTGGAAAACACCTTGAGCTATCATGGAAGGAAAATTTGGAAGATCATACCTTCCAAATGTTCTGAGTAAAGCAAGTTGCTGATTCCTTACAACTACAGTGGCATGCACAAGGGAAGAAAACTTGCCAGATTAAGTGCCTCTGCAAAGCTTTAAAATTTAAGGAATTTAATTAATGGTGTCATCCATGTCACATTACTTCGGATTCCCCCAGTTTACCTGCCTACACTGATAAATACAATATTTAAGGTAAATATGTAACTTCCTTTTAGTAAACTTTCCTTGTTCTCAGGCAGAGCTTTTCAGACTGAGATCATTCTGAAAATATAAAGGAGACTTACAATTATTTTAACGTGCTGCTACTGAACAGCAGTAACGAAAGTGATAACAGGCAGAAATAAGAACTTACCTACTCCAAAACCCTGTAGCTGACTACAGAATTTAACTACGGATCCCTCCTGGGAATGGGATACTCAAATGAATGGAGTAAAAATAATATATTTCTTGGCCTATTTAGCCAGGATGAACAGAGAGAGAGAGGAGTTTGAGACTTTCCATCCCTTATCATCCTCTCTTGACTGTAGGGATTTGTGTGTTCCCTAAATCTCCCCAAGGGGAGGGGCATGCTATAATGTATGCACATGCTCATGAGCATATCCACCCAAAATGCATTGGTGTCCACCTTCCCCTCCATCCATACACATGAACTGAGAGGCATTAATGGTGCTTTTCAGCCTCTGCTAGAGGGCACCAAATTGCTGCTAAAAGCCACGTCCTCCCAAAATTAGCAAGCAAGTCATCACCCCCTCAAGCCTACCCCAAGGCCAGCTCTCCAGCCTCCACTGCTGCTAGTCAATCCTGGTCACCAGCATCAAAGGCAACATCCTAGCATTAAAAAAAATAAATTCAGTGTCAAGGTCAATGGTATTAACTGCTTTCATGATTCAGGGTGTAAAATACTGTTATAAATCTTAGTCTTTTATCTCCCTGTTTGACAGTGCTATCAGTTTTTTTTACTTACTGATAACATTTGTTTACTGCAATAGTTTGATTCGATCAGCAAAGTGACCCCTTTTCAGCAGAAGCTGAAGAAAAGCTCCATACACCACTATGAAAATAGACAAAGTACACAAGAGACAGTGAAAGCTAATTCACTTCTGTTTGCATTTTCACTTGTTTGCACTTTTCAAATCATATTAAAACCTTTCTTCTATAAATTAAAGTACCAAATTTTCCCTGTGAAAGTGATGCAAATGAAGTCTTAAAAGAGTCTATAAAGCTCAAAGCACTAGGTATTTGCAAGTTTTGAAATAAAATTGCTTATATACAGAATTTTTACCCCAATAATTTGATGCTGATGTGATAATTACAATGAAACCCACAACCCCATTCTTATCAGCTATATAGTCTCTTTTTTCTGTTTCAGTATTGCTTCTCATTCCTCCAGACAGCTGCTCTTTATTCTCTTTGGAAATTAATGGCTACCTATTCTTCATTTTCCTCTACCTTTTTGACCACTACCACACTCCAAAGCTACCAAGCCTCACTTCCCCTCCCATCTCCACCACTGAAAAAAAGAGGAGATCTAGGCAACTCAGCCATCATTATTGCTTGGGAGCTAGGTTTGCAGCTCTCTCGTGGTTGACTGGCAAACAAGGTGCAATACCCAGTGAGTATGCATGCTTATTTATACACACCTGTAGTGCTCCCCTAGGCTGCATACATTCCTTGGTAAGCTTGTACTTCCATGGCTTTGTTCCTATGGAGTGCACTTCCAGTCTTCCTCCTGCGCAGGATGAAGCCGACAACTTTATCCCCCCCCCTCCCCGGGTTAGGTTAGTTAGCAGTAGTAGCTCACTCCTAATCTAACCTCAGACATCTAGGGTACAATCAGGTCCATTCCACTATGTCATGGAAATAGAATACACTGCTTTCCACGCTTCCCATCATTTGCAGTCAGTTTTCTACTACTGCAAGCTCTGCTTTAGTAAATGGCTTAAAGATCATTTCACTGGTATATTCCTTAAAATCACCAGACTCCATCCCAGTAATGTCTGAAAGTCCTAGCCAAAAAATAAATTAGGTTTAGTATATGACATACACAAACTACCAAACTGTAGATGTTACCACAAGCAAATAAATAAAAAAAAATGAAACTAACAAATTACTCCAGAACACATCAATACTGCTACCTTTTTCATGACATTAAAGAACCAGAAAGAGGAAGCTACGTATTGTGAGACAAAGGTGGTGGTTGGGGAACTAAGAAGCCTGGGAAAATTCTCATTCATGACCAATCTAAATGTCTGTAGTGGAGTCCTACCGATTTCTGTGGTTAGAGGTCAATGTATGAGACATATTCTTGCAGCAAATATGTCTGTAAACATTTCACAAGCCTTTGTCTAACATAAGTATGGTATGTAAAGAACTTTGGATGTCTCCTTAAAATGCTCCCTGACACCACTTTCTGCTCCCTCACAACAGTGACTAGAAAATCAGCCACAGGGCTCTGATTTAGGTGCAATGACCCAAACAGACTAGGCTCAAGGGCACAGGTCATAGGAGAAAGCAGTTCAGTGAGCTTATGGAGACCTTCACAGTAACCATAACAAAAGTGTGTGGTCTAAATACCGTAACTACTGTGAGAAGAAGAAACTGCAGACACAACTACTTGTGGCACCATTAACTAACTGCATTTGTAGAGAACAAACATTGAGGTCCTGCTATAATGCCAGTGTCCAGTTGTCTAACCAATGCACACATTTATGTTTTTGAGGAAGATGGAATATAGCTTTGAAATTAAAACAGTCATTGCAAAATGCCTGTGATTTAATAACCATGATGATTTTTTGTTTGTTCCTCATATTGTTCCACTGGGGAAGTAGATTGGTGGAATTCAAGCACTATCGATGGCATACATGTCAAATACAGCAGACTCATTGCAGGATTACAGAGGTTCTCAAATTGATGAATAAAGCACCACTACTGTCAGAGCTAAAACAGACTAGTTTTATTTTTATTTTTTCAACTTACTCAGAAGAAGGGCAAAAATAAATTATTATGAGGTTATCGATATGCCAGTGCACAAGTATGCATACAATTAATTGGGTCTGGCATTTTAACAGTTCATGTGGGTAAAAATATACCACTAAAGTGGAGAAAATTATTCATAACACATACACAAACGCAAACACATACACACATGCACGCAAACACACATACACATGCACACAAACACGTTAACTTAAACAAGCAATCTTATTTACCCCACAAGTGTAAACTATGCATGGGGGGAAAAATCTCCTGTGACTGAAGTGTGATAACACTAGTAATTTCTCATCAAGTTTCACTAATTTTATCCTCACTGCAAACCATCCCATTAAAGTTGAGGATGCAGAAAGAATTGCCAAAAGGCCGTCATTTTTAACTACTGCCGCTATACTGGGACATGTATAATAGTCTAGATACTTCATATAAAAAAAAGAGTTCCCCTCTTCAAAAATAACAGCAAGTAGCTACCTCAGATCATAACAATACCTACATCACAGCTGAAGTGAAGATTTGCCAATGCTCTTCTAGTTTGCCAGGTTTCTCCCTAGGAATGAAATCAGTCTTATTCACAGGGTTGTACAATACAGCATCAACTTAAGAACCACAGTCTTACTCACAGGGTTGTACAATACAGCATCAGCTTAAGAACCACAGTCTTATTCACAGGGTTGTACAATACAGCATCAGCTTAAGAACCAGTCTTATTCACATGGTTGTACAATACAGCATCAGCTTAAGAACCACTGTCTTACTCAAAGGGTTGTATAATACAGCATCAGCTTAAGAACCAGTCTTATTTAAAGGGTTGTATAATACAGCATCAGTTTAAGAACCACAGTCTTATTCAAAGGGTTGTATAATACAGCATCAGTTTAAGAACCACAGTCTTATTCAAAGGGTTGTATAATACAGCATCAGCTTAAGAACCACAGTCTTATTTAAAGGGTTGCATAATACAGCATCAGCTTAACAATCACAGTCTTATTCACAGGGTTGTATAATACAGCATCATCTTAAGAACCACTGTCTTACTCAAAGGGTTGTAAAATACAGCATCAGCTTAAGAACCACAGTCTTATTCACAGGGTCGTATAATACGGCATCAGCTTAAGAACCAAAGCCTTATTCAAAGGGTTGTATAATACAGCATTATCTTAAGAACCACATTCTTATTCAAAGAGTTGTATAATACAGCGTCAGCTTAAGAACAACAGTCTTATTCAAAGGGTTGTACAATACAGCATCAGCTTAAGAACCACAGCCTTATTCAAAGGGTTGTATAATACAGCATCAGCTTAAGAACTACCGTCTTATTCACAGGATTGTATAATACAGTATCAGCTTAAGAACCACAGCGTTATTCAAAGGGTTGTATAATACAGCATCAGCTTAAGAACCACAGCGTTATTCAAAGGGTTGTATAATACAGCATCAGCTTAAGAACCACAGCCTTATTCACAGGGTTGTATAATACAGCATCAGCTTAAGAACCACAGCGTTATTCAAAGGGTTGTATAATACAGCATTAGCTTAAGAACCAGTCTTATTCAAAGGGTTGTATAATACAGCATCAGCTTAAGAACCACAGCCTTATTCACAGGGTTGTATAATACAGCATCAGCTTAAGAACCACAGCGTTATTCAAAGGGTTGTATAATACAGCATCAGCTTAAGAACCACAGTCTTATTCAAAGGGTTGTACAATACAGCATCAGCTTAAGAACCACAGCCTTAATCAAAGAGTTGTTTGTATAACACAGCATCAACTTAACAACCACAGCCTTATTCAAAGGGTTGCATAATACAGCATCAGCTTATGAACCACAGCCTTATTCACAGGGTTGCATAATACAGCATCAGCTTAAGAACCACAGCGTTATTCAAAAGGTTGTATAATACAGCATCAGCTTAAGAACCAGTCTTATTCAAAGGGTTGTATAATACAGCATCAGCTTAAGAACCACAGCCTTATTCAAAGGTTTTATAATACAGCATCAGCTTAAGAACCTCAACAACAGAATAGCATTTAAGATGCAGAATGTGGACAAGACACCTTTACATGTATTTAACTGGGTTCTGTCATGTTTTGCGCAGAAGAGACTTCAGTAACATTAGCAGTTCTTCCTGATGTATTCAGGCTAGCTTGTAACAGCGTTGCTTACCTCATCCCCACTGAAAATAATGATGTTAAATGATAATGTACATATGTTATCACAGTGCAGTATCTGCAGAACTGCAGTCCTGATGGATAAGTTAAAACTGAGCTTTCAACAGTACATCTTTAATGGAAAGCAAGAACACAAAATATGTTCAGCCACATTATGCACTTAACATTAAACAAACGGGGAGAATCGTAGCTTATGCTACTTTCCACTGGGGAGACACACACCTCCACAACTGCCTGCAAATGTGTATGGCAATTTTTTTTTTACTGCAGTTTCAGACAATATTTTTTTTGCACATTACAAAATGTTCTGTTTCTACACATTAGACTCCAGTCCTGTATAATGGGGCAAGTCAAGATTTTCATCTGAATGTTACTTCACTGCATAAATAAAAACAAGAACATATACTTTCAGTGTTGATGCAAGCTTCCTGCCATGTGCCACATGACACTTTTCTTCTCTCTCCTCTGTGGAATCTAGAAGGAACACAAGTACATGCAAACCTGCCTTTTAGTTGTGGAAAACTGTCTCACTGTCACAAAAGGACTTGCACAGTTTGGTATGTAGGAAGATGGAATTCTGCAGGTGCGACGTCGGGTGTAACTGAAATAACTGTGCAGGAGGACACTGAGCTCAGTGATATCCTAGTGCAAGTGTTGTGTGTATGATCAGGAAGGAAAAAGAGGATCAGGAAATTCTAAGAGCGGTTCATATAGGAGTAGGCAGAACGGTTTCTTTGTTATTCGGAACCCTGTGTTGTTACATTATTCCCTAATCTGGAGTACCCCTCACCCCAGCAAGTCTAAATTGAAGAGATGGAAAAAAGGAAGAAAATAGTTATGATACAAGACACAATGACGTGCTTAAACACCTCAGGTGTGACTGTCAATACAGTATTGGCGTTCCTTTCCAAACGCGGTGGTATTACTCTGCTGCAACATACACAGAGATCAAACCCCATAACACCTTCTACATGGAGCAGCTTTCCGTTTCTGTTCCACCCCAGCTACGCCTCTGAGTACGTATGTGGCTGGAAAAGTATGTTGACTGTCAGTGAAACCCCACACCTACTTGTGTATGTAAAGGATGTTTAATGTATGTAGTCCCAATTCAGTTTTAAGTACAGGAATACGTCTGTACTGCCATCACTCTGGTTCACGAATTAGGTTACCTTCTGCAGCTGTGCCATTTCTCAAGTTATGACACTGAGTATTTTATGTCAACACAAAGTACTAGCTATGTTTAATTTTAAAGATGGTTTGATACTTGGATTTAAAAAGTTTCAGGCATTTGTACTGACAAATTGAAAGTAGAGTCAACCATGTAGTTCTAGGCTCGAGTGTTTCTGGGCCTTGGTTTAAGGATGTTGGAACAGCCTCATTCTACATGAGATGAGATAAGACTGGTTTATATTAAATTAATGAGTTATAACAGGCAAACGAAATCAGGTAAAGATAAACATGGAGTTGCTCAGATAGCAGTATGATGCCATTTTGCCTGCAGCAGACTTGTGAAAACAGAGCTAAATTAACTGAAGCATACAGCCAAATGGTCCACATTATGTATCATCTGATCAGCCTGGACGATAAAGCTAGATCACATTTTTTAAGATTCACTGGAGCTCTAGAAGAAGGTGGTCATAACTGCATGGACTTTGTGAATGAGTATTCGACAAAAGAGGACGGCTTCTCCAAAAAGTAATCAGAAAATGGCCACGTATACTAGTTTCCTTTTGAGGAAGGTTCCTCTTTAGGATGGGATTTTTTTTTTAATTATATCCTTTAGTTTTGAAGTTTTTTTTATTTGAAAAAGCAGCATGTACTGATTAGAAAACCAAGTTTATCCTGTTTTCTGACATAACCTTACAATCTAAATCATTCATCATGAAAAGACAAGTATTTTAAATGTCCTATTAACACAGAAACTCTACAATAAAATTAGCACTCATGAAACAGCCTAGCATTTTCAAAACATCACAAATCACTGAAAAAAAAAATGTTTCTACCATCACATAAAGGCTGGTATTTACAAACAGTATATTCAACTCAGCAAAATAGAATAAAGAATAGCGACAGGCAGAGTGGGAGTGATTTGAGGCGCAAACAGTGTGGCCAAGTTAGAGGGGAAAAATAATGTGGTATTCAGAGTATGCAAACAACTGTAAAAAAAAGGCAAATGAGGCACATGATACTAATTAGTGACAGCAAATATGCAAATTATGTATAAAATGGCAGAGTGATTCGGGAATATATAAAGCAGGCATTCAGCTCCACTGAGCTCACCTGTTCTGAATGCCAGGAATTACCATTTTACAGGGGGATGAAATATATGTGTCAGCAGTGGTTACAGAAGACCAGTACGTGTTAATGACCACTGTCCATAATGTGGCATGCTGCAGCCCTCTGCACCAATGCAGGCACTACTGCCAGCTCCTAACGTACACCATATGACTGACCTGCAGATTGTGGAACACTTTCATGTGGGCATGGATAGCATAAGGAAGCTTGTCAGTGTGTGTTGTGCAAATGCAGAAACAAAAGGGATGCACAGACTCTCAATCTTAATTTACACTAAGGTATGTATAAATCTTTTAATAACCTATAATGGAAATGCTAGGAATTTTGAAAGCACCAGTCTCACAGATCAGATACCAGTTCCTTGACATAATACTGCAGCACAACGGATAAATATATCTACAGTTCCTAAAGATGACAGTGGAATGAACCACCACTATGCATCCACAATACAACATTGCCCCTTTCCCTGAGGTCTTGGGAACCACTGGTTGCATACACATTACTATTAAAGTTCTACCTGGTCCAAAGGGTGTTAGACACATCAAAAGTAAAGTTCATCCATGACCTCAACTGCCAGATGGTGTGCAATGCACAGGGCATCATCCATAATGAGTTCATGCCCCACACAGGAGGGTCTATATTAACATCTCGAAAATTTAATAGTTTGAATCACAAAATATTGAACTGAAATGATTGAACTTATTCATTTTTGAATGCAGATATTAAAAAAAAAAAAAAAACTAAAGGGTGTAGGTGGGGGGGGCAAGTCCCACTGCACCCCCACCCCCCGCTACTTAAATATACCAACTCCGTGACCACACTACATTGTAGTAAACAGAAATCTCCCCTTACGGAGATTTCCGTTTACCCGTTCGATGTTCTGCACTTTTGGCATTCTCGTGTCAATATCGCATTTGATATTGTCAACGTTTGAGAGGCTGATAGGAACCCACCCAGGCAGTTCCCAAGACTTTTATATCTGAAGCACATCTGATCAGTATCACGTTTTATGTGGAGTGACTTTCCACAAAGTATTCTACTTGGTAGGTGCACATGTAGGCAAGTCCAAAATCCACTATACAGTCACTGTGCAAACAGGCCCCATACAGGATTGTCACTGCTGTGTGTTGCACAAGATGCTTGATATGTATTAGTATAACTGACGGGGGGGGGCATCATCCATGGTTCTAGGACTGTAAACACAGACCGGTAGAACTCAGAGTGTCCATTTGGTTTATTTAAGGAATGTTTCAGCTGCCTAGATGCAGCCAGTGGGGTACAACACTATTCACTTAAAACCTGCATCCAGTTATTCCTAGTGTGTGCTATGTTGCACAACACAGTTGTGCCATAACTGCTTCAGCAGTAAGGAACAATCCCAACAGGGACTACCATATATGTTGGAGCAGTGAGCCAGGAATAGTGCAAACAGTCACAAGATGAATAGGCATCAGTGGGACCCCATATGAGGTAGAGGTGATTGCAATGCATCATAGCCTTGGGATAGTAGTGGTGTCTTGCACGCAACTGTAGGCCATAACACACATAACACACAATAAAATGATATATGCTTATCTAATCCAGGCTACATACTACAATGCATGTACTGCCCCATGCTGTGCATCAGACATTACCTTAACCACTTAGTTTAGGGGTGGGCAGGGCACATTCATTAATACAGTTGGGAGAAGGGACAGTGAAAGGTGATCTTAGTGCTAACATATGGGGGTACAGTAATGGAAGGTGGATAAGCATGCAGTGTAGTAGCGCTTTGTAAAAAGTCAAGAATAACATTCTCCAGAGGGAGAGTGGAGGTGAATTATTGACTGTTGGCAATGTATACTTCAGTGGCCTGAGGTCTCAGTGCTTGATGTAATGTGTTGTAAGAATGGAGCAGAACTATGACAGCATGCATGTGCATTCTAAGGGCAAGTTCCATGTTAGAAGCCTCTGGCTGTACGGTGGCCATTTCCAGGGCAATGGCTACATGTAGGTGAGGTGCTCCATCTGTCTACTGGGGATACTGACCTCTGGGAGATGAGTGTGTAGTCTGATAAGGTGTCCCAAGGGTGGAGCCCGAGGACCATCAGTGGCCACATATGTGAGACTGGCCACTGATCGCTCTGATTTCATATTTGACCAGCTACCCCACATCTGGAACCTTCCATGGCTATGGACAGGCATTTTTTTTTTTTTTACGGAGCAGCGAATTTTTCCCCTGGGGAAAAAAATCGCTGTTCTATTTGTTCGATATTTTGTTTCGATATTATCGGTAAGATGAAATAGCGTTCACTAGTTACATCGTACGATATGATATAGATGCGAAAGTAGCCACCAGTGACCCGAGCACCACTGTTTGCTCCTTGTCCCTCTTGTCAGTGTTACTATGCAAGCATTGCATGCCATCCTGTGGGTCAAGCTAGTCATCACACAACCCATGCGGCACTCTTACTATCTCCAAATGGTGTGGGTAGCAACTGGATCACTGACCCACATATCTGCAGATTAATGTAAAGTGTTACACCCTGGTCTGGCACAGACCTGGAGTCACATTAGTGTTGTACACCATAACACTGCTCCCATGTGAGATGTACATACACATCAGGGGTAGCGTGTGTGGATCCTAGATGCAGTCTGTGCTGGGGACCCTTGTGTATACTGAGTGGGACTTACAGAATGTCCACCAAACAGTAATGAGGCTGGAATTTCAGCCTATCTCAACAGTCTCCTTGTTTGTGGTGTGAGAGTCCTTCACTGTTGATAGTCGTGACAATGTTACTGTATCATCTAACTGTGCCATACACACAATGCCATTGTCGGCTACTGGTGATCAGCCAACATAAGCCATGTACTGCCCAACTAGTGACCAGCCAACATAAGCCATGTAGTACCCAACTGCACCAGACCCCCTCCCTCAGTAGTTCCTTTTTAAGCATGAAACAAGATACCTGTGGCAGCACTAAAGTGAATGGCTACTCCCCACACCAGGCATACTGGTAGGTGACAATCTGTGAACAACAAATGGACATCTACATACATTTAGGTATGTGGTGTTGCAATTGCAGGTTTAATGTACCTAAAAGCAGGTAAGCAGATTCCTCTTGAGTACATTCTGGCTCACCTGTAGTGCACTGTACAATATATCAGTATAAAAGCTAATACTGACCTGGTACATCCCCGACAGACACTTATGCCATCATCACCGGCCCAGCTCCTACATCCAAACCACCACTGGGTATGAAGGTCTGCAACCTACCCATAGAAAGGGACACTACCATCTCTGTAAGCTTTTCTTTGTTTGTGGTCCACCTCCTGTGAAGCTTTTGGCTGTAGCAGATCTTTAAGTACTACAGGATGGAGACAGTGGAGTGGATTTTTTTAATTAATTAATTTATTTATTTTTTTTACGTGGGAGAGGATAAGATGCACTCTGCATGAAAAGGATGACTATGAAGAAAATGATAACCAAGATGTTGGATTAGAGGTGGACAGCCGAATGTCTCCTTGTGAGTGGCTAAAGAAGAGAGAACACAAGAGGTAAAGAAAATGACAAACTTAGCATAACGACTAGTAGGTTAATAAAGAGCACGACCATCATCGCGTGAGAGCCTTCAGTCTTCCAAATGGTAAATGGAAGATGCCAACTTCAAAGGTAAGGAGAGACTCACAAAAGTGAAATGAAAATAATTTGCTTTCATTTGGGACTTGAGCCCAAGATTGTCAGAATACTATATTGGTGTCACCATCTTCCTCTTGCTGGTCCAGTAGCAAAGGGAGTCCAAGTTATGTAAACAAAGTTCTTGTGGGAATTCCGAAAATTTTGAG
Source organism: Protopterus annectens (assembly GCF_019279795.1). Lineage (NCBI taxonomy): Eukaryota > Metazoa > Chordata > Ceratodontiformes > Protopteridae > Protopterus > Protopterus annectens. The sequence continues at coordinate 1,131,538,918 of NC_056746.1, forward strand.
GTGGGTAGAACTCTGGCTTACTAAGTAAAAGCAGTGGATGCCAGATGATGGAGAACTGCATAGAAAAGAAAAGCAGATAGCCCATATGCTGAGCCATACAATTCATCACTTAAACCAGATATGTTTAGCTGTTAACGGAAGGCCCCAAAAATAGTGCACAGGTCAGACTGACAAGCTTGTAGTGAGACCAGGTCTAACTTAGTGTGTGAAAATAAGTTCCAGCTGGGATTTAAATAAAAATGCGTACAGTTTGGTGGAACTTATCAGGAAAAAAATATGCTACGGGGTGCCCTGTGAAGGCAAATAAGTGACAGGTTTTGACTCGTAGTACTTCTGAGTCATGCAAAACAATGTATCTTTACAGTTTGCTTTATACAAGCAATGCTAGGACATGCAGCTAAAGGAATGGACTTTAGAGATGAGGACAATCATTTTCTCAGTACAACCCTGTTCAAAAATGGCCACAGCATGATTTTGCTCAAAGTCCAGATGTAATTTTTAAAATTTAACACTGATAATGTCTACTAAAGGTTTAAATAATTGGCTAGTCACAGGGACAAAAGTGTTTTATTGGCTCCATTTACCAGAGAAAGGGTACTTAGTATGCTCTCTGGCCTCATGGCCACAGTAGCCATCATGAGAGAAAGGATTGCAGAATGTAGTAAAACTGAAAAACGAAATATGGAAGAAACAGTCTAAATAATCATGTGGTAGCAAACAGCTGTGCAGAGGAAACTGGGCAACTTAAAGCACACTGACATTGCTGCAAGGTATGCCAGGCTAGCTGGATAAACATGCTCACTGCAAACAAATCTCCAAACAGGCATCACAAAAAGCACAACAGAAGAAACCTGACTAAAGAACTTGAATAGGTGCAAGCACACATTCTAGGGCATCTGGACAACCTTGACTCTTCAGTGCCCACAGTATAGGCATCTGATTTCTTATATCAAAGACCAGGATAAAACACTTGATGTCCATGATAAGATACAACAGAAAATAAGTTAAAGGGCTTTTTAATGGGGTCAAAAACAAGAGTTTATTGCAACAGCTTTGCTTGAAAACATAAGAATTTGACTGTGAATTAGGCGAGCAGCTGCGCCATGTGCACAGATCGGTGCTGTACCCAGACTGCTTAGTGCTGCAGTGGAAGCGAAGGAGAATGACAACAGACTCCCCTGAGAAGCTTGAAGGATTCTAAAGTTTGACATTCAGGGTGGGAGATCATCCACCTGGCAGATTCTAACATTTAACATTTGTGGTGCTAGAGTGAGTAATGTGACTTTGATAAGAGCAGAAAAATTTGATGGATATCTGAATAACTAGGAAAAGAGGTGCAAGTGATACAAGATAAGGGGAAAAACACAGCAAAGGAATTTGGAGGGGACACAGGTTAAAAAAAAACTTTATAACGAGACCAGACATATGCTGAGTAATACAAGAGTCAAAGGCATAGCGAGCAGAAGCTGACAGTTCATAACGATTTTTTAAGTTAAGAGGAAGTCACAGAAGGCAGAATGGTAAGAAGAGATTACAGAGTGCAGACAGATGCAGAAAATATAGCACAGAAAAGGACACGAGTGAGAACGAAACAGTAAAGCAGCATGTGACAGATGGCCCGAGAACCAATGAAGCAGAATGGATCTCTTTCCAAGATGGTCTAAAAAGGGAGAAAAGCCCATGAGAAAAGTGGAGGGAAGCTGGGGCATTAGCATTAATAAAGTAGAGTGAGGAAGTCTGAGAAGCGGGCAGGAAGGCATCATGCTGCCTACCTAACAGGGGATGAGGAAGGAAGGAAGGAAACATATATACTGACTGTGTGCTGGTGAATGGGCAGTAGGAAGGTGGGGAAGAAGGGATGTGGTGCCAGGTTGGTTTGCCTCAGCCTGTGGGACACATCTCTGAATGGCTTATTTACACTTAGAAGCTTGGTGGTTTGGGGCTTTGCCCCCTCTAATAGTGTACTGAATGCCACAGAATACCTTTCATGAAGGTATTACTACACAAGTTAACTGTGCTTGTAGTTTATCTACCTCAAGAGGCACGCTTGTTCTGCTTTTGTGAAAAACACTACCTGGGTTTCATGATTTTCGGAAAGGATTGTGACAAAGCTCATCAACAACGTTTTAAGATTACTAGTTTCTCTGTTTTTTTTTTTTTTTTTTCCTCAGCTCACGTGGTGGTGAGGTTGGAACTAGACAGATTCCTGTGCTTGTTCATTTTTTTTACTGTTGCAGCCATTCATACCTTGAGACCCAATCCCACCATACGACAGTGACATTTCAGAAAACCGTGACTAGAAGCGATGGAGAATAGAGATTTGCATTTCTGAGCATCTACTGCAGCCATAAAATTAATAATGCAGGAAAATAAGTGTGGCACGTTGCTGACAAAAACGACTTCAGTCTAAGAAGGATTAATTTCTAATGCAGATTAAAACATTGTTCTATGCATTTTAGAGGAATTTTACAAGCCAGAAACAAACAGTTAACCTCATTACAGACAATGAGTTCTGCAAGATCTTTCTTCCTAAGAGACTGTCACGAGTTAAAACATAGTTAGATGAATACTTCAGATAACATGATTACACAAAACCCAGTACATCTGAAGGTACTATCCAAGTAAATTCTAAAATAATAGCAATGACAGCATTCTCCGAGGGGCAAAGCCCACTCACAAACCTCTTGGAGGTGGGGGGGGGGGTGGCCACTGCTCCTTCCTGTCTAGCCTAATCAACTTTGAGAATGCCATACCACGAACACAAGTGACAACTACAACAAGCAGGTGCATTTGGTAAAATACTGCACTTGGTTAGAAGGAAAAAAATTGTAGCTTTCAAACAGGCTTACCATTACCATATTTGGTCAGCTGTCTGTGGTTGGCTACACAGAAACCACATTCACTAACTTTGAGCTGGATTCAGTGATGCATGTATTTTCAGACTTTATGATTAATGATGAATATTCTGGACTATTACTACTGCAAAGTATTTCCTGCAGCTTCCAGCTGGTTGCTGCTACAGATGGTAGGTCTTTGCTGGTGTTTCTCAGTTAACACATAATCTATACAATCAGAACAGCAATGAACATCTTTTCTATATAAAGTGTGTCAGTAATTTTTACAGTGTTTATATTTAAGGCAGCCATCTACATAAACCGTCACTCATGGAATTCCACGTTTAAGTGCTACTACACAATTATATCTATGAAGCTCTTCTCGGGCACGGCTCAGTAGTGGAGTGTTTAGCATTACTGCACATTACTTGCTTCTGTAGTTCGGAACCTAAATGGGGTGCCTGCATTGTCAAGTTCTCCCTCTATCTGCGAGTATTTATTATTATTTTTTTTTTACAGGGTGCTACAAGTTTCCTCCCAAATCCATAAACAATGCTGCAGATAAACTCATGTTCATCCTAAGTGTCCACAGGTTTTATGTTTGACAAGATCAACTGCTAAGAATTAGTTCATCCTTCCTTGCATCCAGTGAGGGTGAGGATAAGTTCTGGCTCAGAGACCTTGAAACAGCTTATGCAGATAATTGGAGAAAAAATTAATGAATTCATGTTCTTACTCAAGAAACAATATGTGTAAAAGCATAAATATAAGACAAACATCAGTAATAGTATCAATAATTGGATAAAGTCATGATTACAACTCAAAGGAAGAGACTGAAAAGCATCTCAAGCATTAGGAAACCCAGGAGGGAAGGATAGAAGCAAGCAGCTCACATCATGCTTATTGTCCTGGGGAGGGCAGAAGATGGTGGTTCTGGTCAGCTGACTGCTGCTATGCAAGTTGGGACTACAAGGCCAGGGGCCATGGACTTTGCAATCCCAAGCCACTAAATGGTAGTTTGCAGCAGTTCTGAGTGTGGGACCAAGTACATGCCATGGTGACAACATAGTGGAGAAGTCCAAATCAGTCACTAGGTGACAGGGGTAGGGCCTATAAAAAGAAAACAGCAAAGGTCATATATATGGCGGCGTTGTGAGTATGACTGTCTTTTACCCAAAGGGTGAAAGACCATTCGATGGCAAGGTTCAATGGTCAGCAGGCAGAAAAAAAACCCTCTCAAATACTTTCCTTTCTCCTTCCTTTTGTTTTTACTCAAACATGCCCATTAAGAGAGAAAATTCTAATCCTGTATGCAGTTCTGCAAGATCATTTTAAATTTCTGACTTTCAAAATATTATACTTCTTACATAATTCAGTGTTAAAATAAACAAAAAAATTCTGAGTAATATCTTTTTACGCCTTCCCCCAATACCACCAACTACCTTGTCAGGATTCATTTTCCGGATTCCTATCTTCAAAAAAAAAAAAAAAAAAAAAAAAAAAATTCTCATAACACTTCAGCAGTTCTAAGGTAAGGTTCACAGGCTACAGATCATTTCAAGCCTAGCTAAACAGTTCTATTCAGAATTTTGCTCTAACTACAAGTAAGGCAAGACAAGATAGACTGGGATAGAATTTGAGGCTGCCCATCGGATTATCTAGGTTTACCTTGAAGATGGCAAGGCTGCTACTCTGCTCGACATACAGTGAAAGTTTATTTCAGAGGTGAGGGTTATACTGGGATATGAATCTATAATGCCAACATGTCTTTTTATCTGTTGATGAAGGTTTAGTTCCTTTAACAGAGTATTTGATGTACCATTAGTTCTGTGAAGAAATAGGAGATCAAATTGGATCTTTCATGGCATGAAAGGCTACAGACAGAACACGGAGTCAGTAAGAGACTGGGCACAAAGAGCTGCCAGCCTCTCCTGATAAAGATTTTTGAGGCCACTGCTCTTTTTAGTTATGAATCGCTATCTTTCCAGTTGCGTGATTTATTTAGATATACGCCAAAAGGTGCATTACATTCAACAATGGGTTTGCTAAGATACGAGTAAGAAATTAAGTCGTCTTTGGATCTAGTGGAGATACCTGTGGAAATTAAGATGGGACAGACTAAAGGCTTTCTAAACTACTGTGGAGACATGATGGTCAAATGAATAGAAATTATCAACAAGAGTAACCAGATCCCTTACAACAGTGTCTGACTGGAGTGGTGCATCTCCTATATGGTAAAGTGAAACTGTTTTGTTTGCCAAAATGAACTATGCTACATTTGTTACTTTACATTTAATTTTAGACTATTGTCCTTGCACCAGTTGTTAACATGGCCTAAGCCATGTCGGAGTAATTGTGAGTCAGCTGAAAACATGCCACTATTGCTGGTCTGAAGGTCTGAGAAATATATGCCAAATAGGAGAGGACCCAAACTGAGTCCCGTGGTGCACCACTGGTAACTGTTTTGCTTTCAGACGTGGCACCTGCTACTCTAACCACACGTGTTTTAACAGGCAACCAGTTAACACTCCATCACACAATATAAGGATTTGCATTCAGATTTACAAGTATATCAATAATGCTTGCATTTGTGCTAAAGGCCCTGGCCAGGTCTGGATATGCTGTAGGAACTGCATAACCACCATCCACTGCTTCAGTTACTTTTTCAAAGAAATTAATGAGGTTAAAGAGGGAGGACCTTCCTTTGATAAAGTCAAACTGATGATTGAGAAATTTTCAGTCTAGATTAATAAAGTCTGAAATAATGCACTCCATAGTGTACAGTTACCAGGGTCTGTGATTGGGCCACTCTTGTGTAATGGCATTACAATAGCTGTTTTCCAGGCTTCGAGAATGTAACCTGTGGAGAGGCTTAGATTAAACAGTCAAAGTAGAGGCTTAGATTAGAGTCAAAGTAGAGGCTTAGAAAGGCCATAGTTGGCACTGAATCAGAGAACCTGACATGCTGTCAGGGCCCATGGATAAAGTATTCTTAGTTTTTGAGAGAGTTGAGAGAACTTACTCCAAAATAATTAAAGGGGGGGTCTGGGACTGTGGAACCTGTGGGACAGCTACAACCATGGGTGGAGTAAAATTTGCACTAAAGTTGTTAGCAAGGATATCCGCCATTTCCTCGGTGTCAGAGTGAGCACTATTACTGTGAACTAGCTCCAAACATTGCTGGTGTTAGTTCTTAACTTTGTGACATAATCAAAGAAAGACTTGCAGTTATGTTTGTTTTTTTTTTTTTTGTGGCAATTTTAAGTTCACTTTCAGCTTTGAGCTTCCTAATGGTTTTCTTATGCTGTTTATTAATTTGCTTATATGCTCTTTATTAATTTGCTTAAGTCTGCTCTTAAAGTAGACAAAATTAGGTCTCTTAAGCATAAAAAGAAAAAAGAAAAGGTTGACATAATGGCTAAGGTATTTACCTCACAGATACAAGGTACAGGGTTTGATTCTCACCTTGGGAAAACTGGTGAGGCTTAAAATGGCCCACAGGTGCAGCTAGCCAGATTTATACCTGTGAACCAGCTTCTTTCTGTTATATACAATTTATTTATATAGGTATTCCACCAGAGGGGTTTGTTTATAAACATCTCATTATATTCATTGCAGGTAGGGACTACCTTATCAATACAACTATTTGTGGCTGTAGAAGTCAGAGGCATAGGTAGCAGCTTTAGCAATATGATCCCTTCAATGAGGATTACAGCATAATTTATTTAAATAATCAAGTAACGGAAGAAAGTTTGTTTTTGGAAAGTCCCTGAACACAGAGCTGTTTACAAGTGAAAAGGTCACCAAATTACAGTCTGATTTAAGACATGATGATGCATGTTGATACATATGTGCAAAAAGTGACCATATTTGTGAGGATTAGATCCAGGATATTGGGACCCCTAACAGGACGGTTAACTATTTGTGAAAGAATTAGCATTTATAATGTCACGGAAGTGCTAGGCATGCCGACCACTGGCAATGTTGGTCAGCCCAGTTTACTGATGAGTAGTTGAACTCCCCCAGGAAAAAGGTCTTGGGTTTAATGGGAATTTCAACTAACATATTAAGACAGCTACCAAGCTCAGAAGGGGACATAGAAGCTGTTTAATAGCTAGTTATGAAGTGGTAATTAATCTTGTTTAGGGTGATTTAAACTTTTCCAATGAAGTGATGATACGGTTGACAAATACTGATACTACAAAAACAAGGGGTCATAAGACATGATGGGCATTATACACAAGAATAAAGGGAGTGTTTTCATTGCTCTGAAACAAGAAGTTATGCACTCACCATAACGTTCGATGTATGTAGTCCATCTCGCCTCACATTCTTACCCATGGGTTCGGAGCCGAATATCGGCTCCAACTCGGCCAAACTTTTCTAGCTCGAAGTTTTCTATTGGCTGCGCTAAGCAGGTATCCCATGCTGCACTGCTCCATATCCCCAGATCTAGTTTGCTGCGAACACTCATTCGTACCCCATGCATAACAACATCCAGGTAAAGAAGAATAAGCTAAAGTGAAGGGAACTCTGTAAATCAGACCTAACTTCCAAATCCTCCAGGAAGGGGGAAGGTGGGAGGGTAAGTAAGAATGTGAGGCGAGATGGACTACATACATTGAACGTTATGGTGAGTACATAAAGTACAGTTTTATACCTACCATAAATGTAGATGTTCGAGTGTAGACACTGCTGCAGTCATTACACTTGGGTTATCCTGCCGTCAGGCGGTTCCCCAGTTGGCCTGAGTTCCAAAGTCTTGGTCCGGCGTCAGTTGCTGCCACTTCTTCCCTGACGTCAGTGCACCAGGGGGATACAAGATGCAGCCGATGCCATTTTCTTCAGTCTTTCTTGCCGTGCGGTGCCCGAAGCAGAAGCAGCTTGCCAGTGCCTGAAGTAAGGGCTTGCAGGACAAAATTTAGATCCCAGGGCATGATAGGTTCTGAGACCGGAAGACAGAGTAAAAGAGTGCCCTTCAGGAAAGCCTTACAGAGTCTGTGAGCCATCAGACTAGGCTCATTAACAACATGAAAGTTGGAAACCGCTGCCAACTGAACTTTAATGGTAGCTGACGCTGAGCCCTGACGGAAAAGCCTAGACAAAAACTCCAAGACTGAAGCAACTGGGGCTGTGTAAGGGTCAATTCCTTGGGTATGAACCCAAATACAAAACCTCTTCCATTTGCTAGAATAAATCTTCCAAGTAGAGGGCTTATGAGAGGAAGATAAAATATGAACCACCTCAGGTGAGAAGTGATGAAGCCTAACTAACGACAGAAGTGGAGTAGCCAGGCTGTCAACCAGAGGGTCCATAGAGAGGGAACTGTCCTGACATGTGTGCCAGTAAATCTGGTTGAGGGTCCAGAATCCAAGGTGTGTCCACAATGTAGGGGTGGAGAAAGGGGAACCAGACTTGACAAGGCCAGTGTGGAGCAATCAGAATCATTCTGCTTCCCAAGGATAGCACTTTCTGAATCACTTTTGATAGCAAGAGAAATGGAGGGAAAGCATAAAGCAGACCGGAGAGCCAATCGTGAACTAGAGCGTCCCTGGGTGACTCCCCCTGAGGGGGGATCAGCGTGAAGTAGCTGCTGCATTTGGCATTGAGGGGGCTGGCAAAAAGGGCGCAGCAAGGCTGACCCCATCTGCTGAAGATTCGTTCTGCAACTAGACGATTCAGGGACCACTCGTAAGGCATCACAATAGCTCTGCTTAGCCTGTCCGCTATCACGTTGGACTTCCCCGGAATGTGCATTGCAATCAGAAACCATTGGGAAGATACTGCCCACTGCCACACTCGCATGGCCTCTCTGCACAGGGGGTATGATCTGGTTCCCCCCTACTTGTTCAGATACCACACCACTGACATGTTGCCCGAGTGTATTGCAATAGTGCCTAGAGTTAGGGAGCTCTGAAGTGCCTGCAACGCAAGTAGCACCGCTCTCATCTCTAGAACATAGATATGCAGATGTATCTCGTGATCTTGCCATGTGCCTTGGACTGTCCTGCTGAGATAATGCCCCCCCACCCCATCTGGGAGGCATCCGTGGTCACTGTGGCAACCGGGGTTAGTGGAACGAAAGGTTTTCTCCTGTCCAGATTGCTGGTGGAAAGCCACCAACTGAGATCCTGTTTGCATCTGTCCATGAGCAAAATAGGGTGGGAAAGAGGACGTTTTTGGAGAGGCCATTGAGCAAAGAGAAGCCACTGAATGAGCGTCATGTGCAATCTCGCTAGAGGGACCAACATAATTGTTGCTGCCATAGTCCCCAGGAGTTGAAGAACCAATCTTGCCTTCACTTTCCTCAGGGGAAGCAGGGCACGCCCCTGTTGCTTTAAGACTCTGACTCTTTCCTGCAGTAGAAAGGCTCGCATTTGAACGGTGTCTAACTCTGCACCTATAAAAATTACACGATGTGAGGGCAACATGGCAGATTTTTCCCAATTCAGTGTTATACCAAACTGTTGACAGAGAGTGATGGTAGCGTCCCTGGTTTGGATTAGTAGATGCCTGGTGGGGGCGGTAAGGAGCCAGTCGTCCAGGTACGAAAACACTTGGAATCCAAGACGTCTCAAGTGAGCTGTCACCACTGCCATACATTTGGTGAACACCCTGGGGGCTGTGGTGAGACCAAAGGGCAGGGCTCAAAACTGGAAATGGCTGGCTTCCCAACTAGACGCGTAGGTGACTCCTGCATGCTCTGTCCATTTTGACATTGTAGTAGGCATCCTTTAGGTTGATGGAGCACATCCATACTTCTCCCAACAATGGGAGAATCGATTGTAGTGTAACCATATGGAACTTGGACTTTTGTTCATAGTTGTTCAGTCGGCTGAGATCTAATATGGGTCTCAGGTCCCCTGTTCTTTTCGGCACCAAAAAGAATGTTGAGTAAGTCCCTAATCCAATCTGGTCTGAGGGGACATGCTGGATGCTCCCTTTTCTAGCACCTTTGAAACCTCTGAAGCTGCGTGATCCCTTTGACTGGGTGGAACGTTCGGGATTTTTCTGACTGGAGGGGGGGGGGGGTCTGATGAAACGGGGATGGCATAACCTCCGGAAATTATTCGTAATACCCATCGGTCCTGGGTGATGCGCTGCCAGGCTTCTGGGTATAATGATATTCGACCCCCGACTGGCTCCAGAAACACACAAGTCGGGCATCCCATCAGAACGACGGTAGGGAGAGCCACGAAAGGAATCGCGGTCTCCCAAATTGCAGGGGCCCCTCTGCCTCTAGGGCGGCATCTCCCTGAATAACCTCCCCCTCCTCTGCCTCTGAAAAGGGACTCGCCTTGTGCACCAGGAAAAAAACTCTGATTTTTTTTAAACCACATCTTCCCACCCCACTGTGCCTTGGGGTAAGGCCTAGAGGGAAGGGAAAAACAGACCCCTACAGCAGTCAGGGTCTTTCCCTCTTGCTCACACCTGGTGAGGGTGTCTTTCACTTTGGTTCTGAACAAGGAAGAACCATCAAAGAGGGCGTCAGTGAAAGAAGACTTGAAGGCCTCCGCGAAATGACAAAGGCGCAGCTAAGCTTGCCTTCTAAGGGCGACTCCTGAACTTGCTACCCTACCAGCTCCCTCGGCAGCATATGAAATAAGCCGCATGGAGGCGTTAACAATGGAATTGAGGGTAGACACCTGGACGTTAACCGTCTGGGCCACCGCCTCAGGCACGTTACCCGCAAGAGTATCTAACTCCTTGAGGAGATCTCTCTGGAGCAGAGTAAAATGAGACAGGTAGTTCAGCGACCGTAAGGTAAAGGAGATTGCTGACGAAAGGTTATCCTTCCCATACCGGTTCATGGTCCTAGACTCCTTGTTAGGTGGATGGACAGAGAAAGAAGTCTCTGCTACTTCCTTCTGAGTGGCTGCCGCCACCACCATAGCATCCACAGGGACTCCTTTGGACAGAAACTCCTTACCCAGGGGAGCAGAAAGAAATTTATTGGGTCTCCTGGGTACGGGTTCCACAGAATCAGGGTTCTCCCACACCCTCCGACAGATCAAATCCAAGAGCTCGAAGGGTGGGGACACCCAGGAGGCGGAGGGCTGAGCACCAAAGGCTTTAAGGAAGACAGACTCCTCCTCGGAGGGGGCTTTGGATGGCCAGTCACCTCTTTGTTTCAATATTTCCAGGATGGCGGAGAAAGAAACAGAGGATGACTTGGGGGACCTCCACCGATTCCTCGAGGTCAGTATCTGAGGTGAGAGACTCATCCTGGGAGTCTATGTGCTTCCTCTTGCACATTTTCTTTCTAGGGGGCTCCTCAGGCAAAAACTCTGAGGGGCCCTCAGAAACCTGGGGACCACTTGTGGGGGTATCCTTAGGCCTTGGGGCTCAACTATCTACAGACAGGTGGTGATCAGAGACTCTCACCGGAGTTGTAGGGGACAGAATGACAGACCCGCATGATGTAGCTGAAGATCTGGCCAGCGCACTCCGCATGGCCTCAAAGGCTGCCCCCCCCCCCCCGAGTCAGAGGACCAGCCAGCCTCCAAGACCATGACAGGAGTCGGGGTTCCATGAGCCGAACCACCGAGTGGGAGACTAGGAACCGAAAGATGTCCCGAGGTGTCCCCCCTCGGGCCCGAATGAAGAATCCGGAGTCCCGAACCCCGCCGACGGGGTCAGAGCAGATCACGGCACCGATAAGCCCGGAGGGGCCATCGGAGCCGACCCAGGAACATCACATGGAGCGGAGCATTCTGGCTCCGAAGACAGAGATGCGCTTGGAGGAACAATCGAATTAGGTATCGGGACCAGCTCTGGAGCAGACTGGGATGGAGCCGAGAACAATATAGCCAAAACCGGTGACTGAAGGAGCCTCTGCACAACCCTATCGACATCCACATCTGAAAGTGTCCTGGAGGACTTGGAGGACAGGGGAGGGAGATCTGGATCTCCTCTCAGGTGACACTGGTCTAATACTGGGCGATCGGCTCCGAAGAGGTTCCAATATAATTGGAGCTGACGCTGGTTCCATCAACACCGACACTTCCTGCGGCCCCGAGGACAGTGGAGCCGAGGAGGTCCAGGCTAGCTTCATCACTTTCTCTGATGGCTCCGAGGAGACTGAAGGAGCCGGAGATCTCTTTTTTGATTTAGTGGACTTAGATTTAGAACTGGAAGTTGAATCCATGGCCTCTTCGAACGAGGGTTTCAAGAGTCCCTTAAGAATTAACTTATTCTTTCTTTCTTTTAGCACCCTGGGACTAAAAGCATGGCAGAAGCTGCAGGACTCCTGCAGGTGGACAGCTCCCAGACAATAAACACATACTGAATGTCCATCAGTGATGGACATCTTGTAGCCACACTTACAGCAATTTTTAAAACCCGAAGGTTTGTGCTCCTTGGAATCTTTTGACATCTTGAAGAACAGTCGCAAAAAACCAACACGACAAGCAAGTCACTGTCTGACCGAAGAAAAACAACTACAGTCACACAAATACCAGTAAGTGCGGGAACAAAAACTTTCCACAACAGCACACACAATCCTCAGAAGAACACACTCTAAGACGACTAGGGCTAAAAACCTCTAACTAAAACGGTTTTAGACCAACGAGCCCACAAACAATGACAGACACTAAAACCTCTAACTTAAACGGTTTTAGATCCCAAAGACAAAAAACAGTGACAAGAAAGGGGACGGACTAGGTCCTCTAACTGAAATGGGCCTAGCCCGTTGGAACAGCTAGTGGGACACCAAAAAGACAATCACACTACAGACAATATCCAAAACATCAAAAAGAAATGGCTATTAAAATAGATTTTTGTTTGCAACAAATTCTCTCAAGAAGAAGAAGAAAAAGGTACTTAGCCACAGCCAAGAGCGAGACCACTTCTGAGCTACACGAGTGGCAAACGAGATCTGGGGATATGGAGCAGTGCAGCATGAGATACCTGCTTAGCCCAGCCAATAGAAGACTTCAAGCTAGAAAAGTTTGGCTGAGTCAGTCGATATTCGGCTCCAAACCTACGGGTAAGAATGTGGGTGAGATTGGACTACATAACATCCATATTTCTGCATTAACTATACATATACAAATGTGTTCATCTTGCAAAAAATAAAGAGCCAGCAAAAGTGACTGAAAAGAATGTATTCACAAATACATACAGCAGAAAAACAAACCGGTTTCGGCTGGAACAACACAGCCTTTCTCAGTGTATAGATTCAAATCACAAAAAACATGCAGTTTAAATATTATAAGGTCATTACCCATTGGTTGAATACTCATAAATATTCATTAAGTCCAGGGGGAAATAAACCCCCAAGCTTGATAATCCACTTTTTTTCTTTACTGTTTAGTAAATTATGCCATCCAGTTTTCTTCATACGATTTCCATATATTACATCAATAACAATAAACTTGAATTCAGCAGTCGGATGCATCAGCTGATGTTTATACAAAGCATTTGTCAATTTTTTATGTTTGATGTTACTCGTGTGTTCAGAGATACGTGATCTGAAGGGACGAGATGTCTGCCCTACATAGAATGCTCCACAGTGGCATGTAGCTAGGTAAACAACCCAATCATTACTACAGTTAGCAAAAAAGCCTATATCAAATACCTGGGGAGCAATTTCTACTGGAAAATGCTTTAGACGTACTGACATATTTGCAATTAGAACAATGACCACATGGGAAGCATCCAAATATAGTCTTCCCTGATAAGGTAGTCTGTTTTGATACAGAATATTTATTATCACAAAATTTGTAATGATTGAAATAAGATTTCAAATTTTTACCATTTCTATATGAGAAGGTACATCTATCTGGAATGATATTAGCAATTGTATGATCAGATTGTAAAATATTCCAATTTCTACGGACACTATCTAAAAGACAATTAGTGTTCCGAGCATAAGTGGTAGTGAATCTTAATGTTGATGATGCTGTACATGTACGATCCCTGTATTGAAGTAACTCGGATCTCTCCATATTGTTCACCTGATTTTTGGCAGTTGTAATATTGCCAACTTTATAGCCCCTTTGTTTAAACCTGTTTGTTAGATCACATTGATTAAGACGGAATGTAGATGGTTTTGAACAAATACGTTTGGCTCTTATAAACTGGGATTTAGGAATGTTCCTAGTTATGTGCTGGGGATGGTAACTGGAGGCATGCAGAAGGGAGTTGTATTGTGGGAACTTTCTATATATTTCTGTTTCCAAAGTGCCATCAGGCAACTTATGTACAAGGACATCCAAAAATGTAATATTGTTGGTATCATGATGTTCAGTAAATGATAGTCCCCATTCATTATTGTTAAGATATAAAAGAAATTCTGCAAGTCCAGATTCAGTACCTCCCCAAACCAACCACACATCATCTAAGTAACGTCTCCAAATGTCCATATCAGATAGATATGTATTTCTGGTGGTATCATAAATAATCACTGTTTCGACATAAGCCATGAAAAGGTCAGCATATATGGGGGCAAAAGATGCCCCCATAGCTGTTCCTTTAGTTTGCCAGAAACACAGATCTTTATAATAGAAGACGTTACATGTAAGAACATACCTAGCCATGTCGACCAAGAAGGAGTTAAATGATGAACTATACAATTTAGTAATGTCCAACCAATATGCCAAAGCTTTTAATCCTGCCTGGTGTGGTATATTCGTGTATAGCGCACTCACATCAAGTGTACATAGAAGCCAATCAGCCTCAAGTTGTGAATCCGATATTATTTGTAGAAAGTTGGTTGTATCTTGTAACCTGGAACAAATAAATGGTAACAGAGGTTTTAAATATTTAGTCAGAAACATGGATAATGGTTCAGTAACATAGTCCTTACCAGATACTATAAGTCTGCCAGGGGGATGGTTAGCATCCTTGTGGATTTTAGGTAAAAAGTAGATGTATTGGGCATTTGAATCAATAATGGACAATTGATGCAAAGTATCATTAGTAATAATAGCCCGATTTTTAGCATCCACAAGAAAGCATTTAATACATTTAATAAGTCTTGATGTAGGGTCGACGGACATATGGGAATAGTATCTGGTATCAAAAAGCTGTCTACGGGCCTCACTATCATAATCTGTCCAGTTTTGTACAACAACAGCACCACCCTTGTCTGCTGTAGTAATAACAATATCTTTATTGTTCTGTAACTCAAAAATAGCATGTTTCTCAATAGATGTTATGTTGTTGTACTTAAAGGCAACATCAGAACTGAAGAAATGTAGATCCTTGAGAACGCTATTTTGAAACAAATGAACTGTAGCATGCATGGGTGGTAAAAAACTGGATTTGTGGTAAGTGAATTTACTATGATCCAGGTTACTATCAGAATCACCAAAAAATAATCTGAGATTGAGCAATCTACAAAAATTCACTATATCTTGAGCAAGTGCATCTTCAGAAATCATAAAGCCAGGTATAAAACTGAGGCCTTTATTTAGGACAGAAATATGTATAGAAGATAGATCAAAATTTGACAAATTTAACACATTGTTGTTGGTTTCACCATTCAATTTTTCAGGGCCATTGCTAATAATCCTTGAATATTTTAAGCCTTTTCTGTGTTGTCGCCCCCCCGTCTACGTTTAGTCCTAAAGGGACAACCCCAGGTGTTCTTTTTGGAGAAGGAGACCCCGATGCTGCCAGGGATTCGTTATCAGTGCCAGATGATGTATCCTCAAATGATGAGGTAGTATCAGTCGTAGAATGGACCTAGGTCTCTTCCTTTTCATAGTGGATGCAGGAGGATTATTGAACCTCACATGCTTGGTCTGATGTAAAAAAGGGTTCCCACGTGAATAGTCCTCCTGGTCCCTGGTAAATTTTTTCATTTTCCTACATTTCAATTCAGCATCATATTTTTTAAGATCTACAGCTACCTTATTTAGCCTACCTTCAAATGAAGGTTCTTTTTCAAAGGCTTTCAATTTGTCCGCTAAAGCAGTGATTTCTGTTAGCCCCCTGTCAATTGCACGATTATGAAAATTGTGCAATTCTGCAACAAAGGCCATAGTGGCTTCCTGTTGTATTTTGGACCAATTTTTGGTCAACTCATCATCCATGCTATTGACATGGGGGATCGTACGTATACGTAACCCCCTGGGAGTAATATTAGCAGCCTGATATGCCTTAAAAAGCTTGCTGTGCCACACATTTGCACGTAGTAACCTAAGCTGCTTGTTGAGATCATCAATTAAATTTTGACATGATGACTCCAGACTGGTTGTGTCTATAGGTTCAGTACTCCCATTACTGGTGGAAGTTAGACCAAAGACCCCAAGGTCTTCTCTGTCCGCAACTAAACCTAAAATAAGATTGGATAAATCCATGCTTATGGATATAATTGGAAATGGATATGCCAAAAGATATTTCAATATATACTGTCAATAGTGGTTTCAATATACAGGAACCAAGACAGTCAAAATTTGTTGTAAATAGCTGTCAATAATGGTTGCGCATGGACATGACCACAACAGCTAGAGAGCACAATGGACAATAACAACAAACAAATTATCACATAGTGAATAAGAGAAGCTGCGTCCAAGTCTACAACACAAATGCCAATAATCTTGTCAAAAACCTCTGGCATAACAAATACAAATATTAAAAAAATATAATTACGTATTCAGGGGGCTAGATGAAAAGCCCTTAGTGATGAGGTGTGCCACATAGAAGGATTTCCTGAATGTTGTGGCGATGTGGTTATTGAAGGCGAGACCATTGTCCACCTGTGTCCCCAAGTCTCTTATCACACTTTCGGTGTTTAGTGCACTGCCACCTATGTGGTAATTCACGGGTACATGTTTTTTTCCCCAGAGGGGATAACTATACATTTCCTGGCATTGAGCTTGAGCTTGAGCCCATGGCTCTGGCACCAAGCATCGTTTCTGTAAGGCCCTTTTGTAGAGTATCGACATCATTGGGGATTCAATAATGGCTCCCAGTTTGCAGTCATCTGCGAACTTTGTTAGCTAGAGTCCCTTAGTGTTGCCAAACAAGAGAGGTCCCAGGACTGAACCCTGAGGTACTCCACTTGTTACTTGCCTAGAGCTGGATTTGGAGTCAGCTACTTTTACAGTGTGGGTTCTGTCAGTAAGCCAGTTGGCAACCCATCAAGTGACGTAGGAGTAATGCCCAGTTTAGTAAATTTATCAATGATTCCAGAGTGGGGGATAGTGTCAAAGGCCTTGGCGAGGTCCAGATAGGCTGTGTGGACTGCCTTACCCTCGTCCACTGCTCTGGAGACTGGTTCAAAGAGGTCAATCAGGTTCAGGAGACAAGATCGGCCCTTCGTGAACCAAAACTGGGTGGGGTCAAGTGTTTTAAGGTTGCCAAAGTCTTTGTTTATAAGTTCCATGATAATACGTTCCATGGCCTTTCAGATCAGGCTCGTCAGACTGATGGGGCGGTAGTTCCCGGGATCCAAGGTGGATCCCCCCTTGTGGAGTGGGATAACTGTAGCTGTGCACCACTCAGTGGGCATGAAGCCGGAGGTGAGGGTACGATTAAACATGACACTTAGGTGAGGTGCCAGTTCATTTTGTAGTTCATGTAGCACACAGCCCGGGATGTCATCTGGTCCCATGGATGCTGTGTTTTAAGCTTTGGAGAGTGCGTTTTTTTACCCGTGTGGCCGTTATTACCAAAATTTGGCAATCTTCCAGTATTGAGATGGGCCATTTAGGGGGTCAGAGGAGGGTGAAGTTGTCACTGAATCAATCTGCCAGGATATTGGCAATATCCTTGGGATCAGTATATTTAATGCCATTCTGTTGTAGCTCAGAGCAGATCTGAGCATTGCCATTTAGATTCCTGACATAGTTATAGAATGCCTTGTGGTTGTCTTTGGAATCTTTGGCAATTTTATTTTCGTAACTAGCTTTGGAGGATTTTATGAGGGATCTCAGCTACTTACTGAGGCTGGTAAGGGAGTTATTTGTATCCTGGGATTTTCCTCTTTTCTGCAACAGTTTCTTCCTTTTGTTGTAAAGTTTGTTTATGTCAGGGGACTTTGATAAAATAGTTCCTCTGCCTAACATTTCAAACTTGCTGTAGTATATGTTAATGGTGTTGGAGGAAGCATCTTACATCCAAAATAGAAGAGTAAAAAATATCCACGTATTTACTTTTTGGACCCCTTACTCCTAAGACATTTGGTTTGTTGGCAGTCATTGGCGATTGACGTTACTAAATAATAACATACATTTGAGTTTCAGAGTTTTATTTTCTTCAGAAAATTCATGCTAACAGAAATCCTTTTATTTAAGCAAGTTTGTAATTTTATAAGAGCAATAATTAAAATCCCTTTCTATTTCTAAGCCTTCGTTCCCCCTTTATTTTAGGCTTTATCCAGATTTCTTCAGCTGAAAGGTCCAGAGGTAGGACACCTTCCTTACTGTTGCTGTTGGCAGTAGTCCAGCTCACTCACTCTCTTTCTCTCTCTCACAGGTACAGCTCTGCTAAAGAAAATGTATGCTAACAAATCCCAATATTCAAATAAAATGTTTCTATTTTGAGCCTTTGTCTCCCCTTTATTTTTGGCCATTTTGAGCCAAGAGTCAAGAGCATACCTCTCAACTGTCCTGATTTTTGCAGAATATCCAGATTTTTGGTTTAAATGGTGGCCCATTCCTCATAAAATCTGTAGAGTTCTGTGAAATCACTGGGGATCGAACTCATTAAGTAATGAGAGATATCCGAGTTTCACACCTTATATCCTTAAGAAAATACACGCTAATGGAAACACCACTATTCTAGCAATTTTCTAAATTTATAAGAGCAATATTTAAATTCTGTCCCTATATTTGGTCCTTAGTTTCCCCATTATTTGTGGCTCTGTCCAGACTTCTTATACCAAGAGGTTGAGAGGTACACAAACCCCTTATGTGATGCTGTTGCTGCCCGGGATTGCCCAATCACTCTAACTCTTCACTCTCTCACACACACACAGTCTCTTCTGCTTTCATATATGCATTCACTCGAATAGGCAGACAGCAACAAACACATGCACTTTTTTCTGTTTTATTTATTTTCCATCAACTCCACACACAGACACACACAGACACACACAGACACACACAGACACACACAGACACACACAGACACACACAGACACACACAGACACACACAGACACACACAGACACACACAGACACACACAGACACACACAGACACACACAGACACACACACACACTTTTTATTTTACTCTTTTTTAATTTTACACTCACTAAACAGCAGTATTACCTGTAGATTAACACCCTGCTGGACAACATTCTTTCTCCAATCAGGGTGCAATCTACAGGTCACCCATTCTCTAAGGCAATATAACAGTCATAGCAGTAAAACAAGGTTGTGAAAAAGAAGGCACTGAAATTTCTTTCATTTAGAACAAAGATGAGGTTCCCTTACCTATTGCAGACTACAATCTCTTGTTTTGTACTTAAGAAGACTGGCTCATGCTGCTGCACTTGCACAGCAGCGTGCTGAACTGAACAAGCCTCCTAGTATTTAAAGCCTGTATGACAGAGTTCCTGCTGAAGCCAGCCAATCAAAATGCAGCCAACACCCCCACAGAAAATGGCCAATTAAAATCAAGCACTTCAATCCCTCACTGGAACTCAAACTCAGGTAGCTGTCATGTGGAAGCTTTTGCTCTTGCCAAAGGCTGGAATACTTGCAGGCCTGGTCCGGAAGCCGATGAAGTCCTTGTAGTGCGAACAATTCTCAAGAACCCTGATGGAAAACAGCTTCTTCCAGCTGACCATTTTTTCTAAATATCATTTATTGTTAACATTTTCATGAAGATACATATTTCTAAACCTTTTTTTTTTTTTTTTACAAAGCTAATAAGTATGATGAATCACAATAAGCAACTACTTCCTGACAGTTGCATTTTTTTCACACTATATTCCATATAATTAGGCTTACATAACTGGTTCTAAAAAAACTTGAAATAAAACCTGCAAGCAATACTGACCCATTATAAAGGGCACAACAAATGTTTCAATTAAGAATGCCCTTTTCTTCACACTTCCTGTCCCACTTACTTTCTCTCTCTTCCACCTCCGTATTCCAAATCATATTCTGTCCACAAAAATACAAAAGAAATCTTCCTAAATGCCAGAACAATATGGTGTCTCATCCACCGTGATCATCTGTCTTCCACACACAGTCCTATAACAAAACTCTTTTCTCAGAAGTACTATGCAGACCACACTTTAAGCATATATTCTCTGTCCTGTTATCAGTTTCCATAGGTCATTAGCACAGGGGTTGTCAGTCTTCTGGAACTCAAAGTTGGAATGCTTACTATGATGCACGGAGACCAGAATATGAGTGGTGGGCCCAGACACTTGACAGTGGAGGAGGTGGAAGCAAACAACTTAAATATAGGTTCTCACTTCCTAGGGGAGACTGTGCTTCACACATGGCCATGTCATTAAGTAGAGGCCAGCAGTTCTGGTATAGGCATATGAACTAAAACATAGACATATCTTCAGCAGAAGATCCATGAAACATATTGAGGCGACTGCATACTGTATACAATGGATGGTTAAGTGTAGGCAGAAGGGACAAAGCTTCCCCTGATGCTGCTGTGAAGAATGCACAAGAACAATAAATCACAGCAGGTAGCAGCTATAGGGATACAAAAACAGCAATGAAATCAACAATATAGACCACTTTTAAAATGCACCATTACATTCCATAAATGACAGGAAACTATCTTCCTTAATCATCTTCAAAACCTTGCCTGTGCAGCAAACATAACATGGCTAAAGACACACCTTCACCTTACACTGACGATAAATAAAAACAAAATCATTCCACATAAAACCATTAGTGCACACCCTTCAAACAATAGCATTACTTCAGTTACTTAAATTCTACTTAAAATTAACATGATCCGTCTATCCTCAGTTTCTTATTGCAAAGCAAATTGTATATAACTTTTGTACCATTATATCTACACATCAGTCCTATGGTTTACTATTAAAATGTTGACTGCGGTTTGCCGTGCTGTCATACTAATCGAACAAAAAATGTGAAAAAGGGAATGTCGAAACTTCATATCTCTGAAAAAACACCGAACCTTGACATTCACTTCTGGTTTTGGACCTAGAAACAAGCGCTACCATGGGTCAAGAGAAGGCAAAATTTAGCATTCCGGAAAATTGCCGTTCAACATTTGCAGTGTTCAGAGTTTGGACATTCTACATTGTTGCTTTGTAGATCGGCAAATGACATTTTTCTAGTAAACCAATATTAAAAAAAAATTATTCACCAGAAAACTGTCCCTGTATTATTCCCAGTAACACTACAATCAACTCAGTTCTTTAAAAAGCTTTAGCAGCTAATTTTACTTTAAATTTAATAAATCTGTAGGTCTCCAAATACACTACCATTTTTTATCATTCTCATCTTTCTTTATGGTGAAAAAAATTTTTTTACACCAAAAAAAATTTTTTTAAAATTTTCCCCCCTTTTTTTTCCATG
>NC_056746.1:1131574526-1131607026 GCF_019279795.1 Protopterus annectens
AAAAAAAAAAAAAAAAAAAAAAAAAAAAAACCCCCCCCCAAAAAAAAAAAAATTTTTGGCTTTAAAAAAAAAGGGGGCCAGTCACAATTAAAGAGTCTTAAACTTTTAAGCCATCAGATTCACTAAAAAAAGTAGGTGCAGACAAGAGCAAGGAAACTGTACCAGTGCAATGTCAAGCAGAATGCAGGTTTTTCATGCGAATGGCATTTCTCCCCACATCTGGTTTCAGGTTATGGAATGACAATATAGAACAGTCAACATATCTTTTGTGAAAGAGCCCCTATCTTTTTTTTTTTTTTGCTTCATTCTTATACGTTCATAGGTAGGTACTAGGCTAATTGGCCCAATGGCATAAGTAATCCTAGCCAACAAGGTTCTCATGCTTACGCCACCCAAGAAAGTTAATTTCCTGTGCCCCTGTCGAGCAGAGGCACAGAAGTGATCCCCTGGGTGTATTTCCTATTTCCCATCCACTCAAGATTTTTCTTGAAGAGTGCTAATGAGGAATTTTACTTGACATAGATGGGTAGCTTGTTCCAGAGGGAAGTCTATGGGACAGGAATCTATCCCTCCAACATGTCCTGTTTATTTTGGTGACAAGGTTTAGGTCCCTAGAGCATGTAGCTCAGAGGGATTGGGATTTCTTTAGGTGTAGCATGTCCAACAGCTCTGCGTTTAACATAGCTTTATATGTTAGGCAGAGATCTCCTCAGAGTAGGCAATATGTTACAGAGTAAAGCTAGAGTTTTTTGGGACGGTCAGCGTAGGGCATCTGTTTGAGGCCAGTAATCCCCTTTGCGAGGTACTTCTGTGGCCTCTCCAGTTGCTGCAGATGTCTTGTAAGGTACATTCCATAAGGAGCGTTGTGCTCTACAATGGGTCTAATGAGTGCCGAGTAGAGGGGAACACTGACCTCTTTTATCCTGGATGAAAACCCTTTTGTCATGAGGTGTGCCACATAGAAGTATTTCTTGACTACTGTCACGATGTTATTATCAAAGGAGAGACTACTGTCCACCTAGGTGCCAAGGTCACACATTCGGCGTTAAGTAGACTGCCGTTTATGTGGTAATTCATAGGTTCAGAGTTTTTACGAAAGGGGATGACAATGCACTTTTTGGCGCTGAGCTTGAGGACATGCCTCTGACACCAGGCATCTGTCTCAGTGAGGCCCTTCTGTAGGATATCCACATCATTTGGGGACTCAACTATGGCTCCTAGTTTGCAGTCATCTGCGAACTTCGTTAGCCAGAGGGCCTTCTGTGTTAGCCTGTACTTCAGAAAAGTAAATACCAAATGAGTGGTCCCAGGAATTATCCCTGTGGTACTCCACTTGTCATTGGTTTGAAGTCAGATTTGGAGTCTGCAACTTTTACAGTGTGGGTTCTGTCAGTGAGCCAAGTTGGCAACCCATCTTGTGACGTAGGGATTTATACCTAGTTTAGTGCGTTTACCTATAATTCCAGAATGAGGGATGGTGTCAAATGCCTTGGCGAGGTCAAGATAAGCTGTGTGAACCAGCTTACCCTTGTCTATAGCTTTGGTGATTGCCTCAAAGAAGCCTATCAGGTTCAGAAGGCATCCCAAACTGGGTGGGGTCCAGAGTTTGGAGGTTACCAAGGTCTTTGTTTATGAGTTCCATGATGATAGGTTCCATGGTCTTGCAGACCAGGCTCGTCAGGCTAATAGGGCGATAGTTCTCAGGATCAGTGGTGGCTCCCCCTTTGTGGAGTGGGATAACTTTTGCTGTGCGCCATTCAGTGGGCACAAAGCCTGACATGAGACTATGACTGAACATGGTGCTTAGGTGGGGAATCAGTTTGTTCTGCAATTTGTGTAAAACGCAGCCTGGGATGTTGTCAGGTCCCTTGGATGCTGTGTTTTTGGTTTTAGAGAGGGCAGCTTTTACCTGCATAGATGTGATTACAGGGACTCTGCATTCTTCCTGTATAAATTTGGGCCCTTTAGGGGGTGAGAGGGGGGCAAAGTGAGCACTGAACCTACCGCCCAGGCTGTTGGCAATATCAGTTGGTTCTGTAATTTTCATGCTGTTGTGCTGTAACTCAGAGCAAATCTGGGTGTTGCCATTGAGATTCTTGACATAGCTATAGAATGCTTTCGGGCTGCCCTTAGAATCAGTGGCGATTTTGTTTTCATAGCTAGCTTTGGAGAATCTTATAAGGGATCTCAACTTTACTGAGGCTGACCAGTTTCTTCCTTCTGTTGTAGAGTTTGTTTATGGCAGGGGACCACCAGATTGGCTTTTTTTTTTTTTTTGGAGGACAGCGTCTTGGTTCTGTTTGGGATAGCATGATAAATGCACTTGTGTAAGGACTTAGAGAGTGCATTTGTGTAGGATTCAGCAATTGTAACTGTATTTTCCATCTGCATGGGTGCCATGAAGTTTGCCACTTCTGTCTTAAAAAGCATGAAGCTGGCTTTGGAAAAATTTTTTACCATGTTTTCCTTAATGGTGGGTGGGACGAGATGTGGATATCTATGGTGATTAGCTTATGGTCGGATCTGACCAATGAGGAGTTTACTTCAGGTGTGGAACACCAGTCACTCATGTTGGTAATGACTACGTTTAGGATATTGTTGCTCCTGGTGGGGGTGTGGATAAGTTGATCCAAGACATTGTAATTTATGAATTCCAGAAAGCATTGAGCGAAGGAGCTGGTGCATGAGTAGTTTTCCCAGTTAATGGTGGGGCAGTTGAAATTACCCATTATTAGGGTGTTTGGTTGAACCCTAATATTTTCCAGTATATCAAGAAAAGAGGAAAGGGAATCCTAGGGCATGGTGGGGGATTTGTCTGTAGCAAGCTACAATTCGGATTGCTGTTTTGCCCAGAGTTAGTTTCACTTGGATAACCTCGGATGCATTATGCTGCACAACGAGCCTGGAGGTGTGGATATCCTTAATGAATATGGACATGCCTCCGCCTTTGGTGTTCTGGTCCAGGTTAGATGGCCGAAATGTGTTGCATGAATTATAGCCTGGTAATGCAGAGGTACTCTCTAGATGAACCAGGTCTCAGTCACTGCACAGATATCGATGTTCTCCATTTTAAGGAGTGCCTCAAGTGAATGCATTTTGAGATTTAAAATTCTAGCATTGAGTAGCATTAACCTCAGTTTTTGCTTGCCTGCTCATGTTACGTGGTGAATTTGTCATTTGAACCTTGCCTAAAAAAGGCACTATAGATGCAGCAAGAGCCTTAGCCAGTATCCGGAATCAGTTGCAGGCCATCTCTGGCAAAGTATCGCGGTCTGTCGACCATGTCGTCCCAAGCAGACAGATATTGGATCCTCTTAGAATGACACCAGAAACTTAGCCAATTGTTGAAGTTAATCATTTTGTCCTTCTATTGCAGTATCATTCTGGATGATGGTAGGATGCTACTCAGGGCTAGGGTCATACCTGCCTGGGCTACAAGATCGGGGAGCTCTTCCACGTCTCTTTTCATGTAGTCCAGGGAGGTACGTCTCAGGTCATTCACACCAACAGAGACAATGACAGAGTCATAGTTGTACTTGTTGTGGAGTGACCTGAGTGCGTGGGTTATGTGGCGGATCCTGGCACCCAACAGGCAGCTGACAGTAACCTTCTCCTTGTTTAGCCTGCTGAGTGGGACATCAGTGTGCCTGACTATAGAGTCACCTATGACTAGTATGTTGGGTACGTTGGTTTGCCTTATGGGCTGTGGTTTAGTGGCACACTGAGTCTGTGGGTTGTGTCATTTGAGTTGTGTTGGGGGGTGGAAGTTGCTTGCGTTTCTGCCTTGGAGGTCTCTGTTGCTTGAGCAGATTATTATTGAGAGCCTCTGCGAATGTCTTTGTGTTTCTATGTGTGGATTTTGGTGGGGTAGGTTTAGTGGGACTATGCGATAAGTGTGGTGTGGTGCAAAAGTTTACCTTCTCCTCCTGATTGTCAAGTTCAGTCTTGGTTGGAGAGAGCTTTACCTCCAGTTTGGCTAGATAAGTTCATCTCTCACAGGTTGTGGTGTTGGTTGGTAGAAGGAGAGGGTTGTCCGTGTACATGAGGCAATTGTTCCATTGCCTCAAGATGCCCAGATTCATCAGATAGACAGGAGATAACACTGGGAGCTGACCCTTGGCCATGTTTGAATAAAAAACTACTTTCCTCTAAACAAGTGAGGAAAGTGAGTATAAGCTGTTTTTCTCTAAGCAAATAAGGAAAGTAAGTACAAAAACTGTTTTCCACTAAATAAAGAGGAAGGTCAAGTGCTGTAGCAATTTGTAGCTTATTTAGTGCTAACAACAAGTTCTGAACAAGTGCTTAGCACGAATAAGCAAATTCAAGTGCTAAAACTAATAATCTGTACCTGGATCTTGTGGTAGATAGGCTACCTAGTGCTTACCACTCCCACTGATAAGCTAGAAGGCTTCCCTCCAACACAGAAAGTCTTTGGGGGCTCAGAAGCTTACAAACAGTCCTGATTACAGCAAATCTGTATCTGGACTAGACTAGTTACAGGAAAGGTGGGAAACGAGCGCAAATGCTGGCTTTTAAACCAGAAAGTTGAAAGAGATGGAAAAACTGCCCAAACAGCCAATAAACTATAATTTTTGGGCCAGAAACCACTCTTGTGGTAGATAGGCTACCTAGTGCTTACCACTCCCACTGATAAGCTAGAAGGCTTCCCTCCAACACAGAAAGGCTTTGGGGGTTCAGAAGCTTACAAACAGTCCTGATCACAGCAAATCTGTATCTGGACTAGACTAGTTACAGGAAAGGCAGGAAACAAGCTTAGAAACTTTTTAGTTTTTTTGGGAAGTGGAAAGGGAGAAAGGAGAAACAGAAGATAATTCAAAATTAAGGACCCAAGTGGTTTGTCTTTCACAAATGTTCTCTCTGTATTAGGTAGAATGAGCTAATGACACTAGACTGGAATAGAGGTGGGAAAGAGCTGAACAGATGGGACTGGTAGGAGTGTCTGTTGTCAACATACAATCTCACTGTACTCTGTTGAGTGAGCAAATGAGACAGACCCAGGAGGAGTGTTCATCTGTTCCTATTTTATTTCACAACATTTTGCACAGTACACTTCTACAAAAAGTTCTTTTGTTAACCCACCTTCACCCATTCTGTCCCTCCTTGTCAGCCACTATCCTGCCAATCGCTCTCCCTTGACCTTCCCATCTGTTTTTTCATCAAAGTATAAATTGAAAAAGCTTACGGAAAGTCTTGCAATCACAGGCATTTCCTCTCACATGCCTATTCAATGTACTTCCTCTTCAATGAGAAACTTACCAGCATTGAACGTCTTACTGTAATCAGTGCCATGCTTTTAATTCCAAGAAAACAGTGCTTCTCATCTAAACACTGCTGTACATCCAGTAATGAAATATTGCTTGACAAGCTATTGACAGCAGCAGTACATAAATAAATACAACTAATGTAGTGTCAGCAAGATGAAGATCCATAAGATGTGGTCCAGCCTGTAAAATATTTAAAAAAATGGAAAAAGGATTTTCATTGCACAGCATTTAATTTACATAGACTCACAATGCTGAGAAGCCTAATCCACAACACAGAAACGACGCCACAATATTCACATGATACTATGTGCAACCAACAACTTTTGCCTGTGGCCTTCCGCTTTAAAACACCCAATGATGTACCAAAATTGAGCAACTCACAAACCTATTGTTTTAGTTGTAATGGAAGTGACATGCCTTAACCAATTACAGGAAAGGACTGCAGTCACTATATAATATAATAATCTTCAGAAAATGCATGCCAATGCATAACCTGTTACTCTAGCAACTTTCTAAGTTTTTATAAGAACAGAATTAAAACTTTGTCCCAGATTTTCAGCCTCTTCCCCTCATTATATTTGGTTTTATACATATTTATTGGGATAAGTGGTTGAGAAGTATGACTATGAGGCTTTCAGAAATGTTTGGGGAGCAAATTATTATAACTAAGGGAATCATTATTTTAAGGAAATTTTGAGCTCAGATCAAGAAACTGAATTACCTAAAATTAATAAAGCCCTGCTAAATTGAATGATGCTGTCTAGGAAATGGAAATCAAAAGGAAAAAAACAAAAACAGATTTTTTGAATGTTGTGAAGGAGATTAAAAAAATGGAGGTGGCATTGTATTATTACAAAATAATACACACAGAATAATGTCCAGGAGGAGTGATATTTCTAGGAAGGCAGGGCTTGAACAATGTATATAACATTAAACTGAACAATTGTCAACAAAAATCATATTTTTATAATGTGTACAAAAGAAAAAGAAATCACTGTAATAGTTTGTTTATTCCTTCATAACTGAAATGTCTACTTGTATTATTATGTAATTACGTGATGCTAATAAAAATGTTAAATGTCTGATAAGCTGCAAGCTGTGCCACTGCTGCGGTCCAAGACGGAAACTGTACAGTCAAAACCCTTTCAACAGCAACAGGTGGCTATACATTGACATATTTGTGTTAAAACTCAACTTCAGAGAGACCTGCTTCCTGTAAAGTGAGGTTCAACTTTGAACTTCTATAAACCACAAATCAATCTGGCTGATCCACATGTGCTGCTTAACAAGATCAAAACATGCAGCGGCTAACCAGTACAGCTGTGAGGGAACGATTCAGTCAGCAGTTCCCTTTAGGAGCATGGGCTTGTGCAACTCATCAAAAGTTTTCCAAATGATAAACTGCAGTGCAGTAAAGCTGCATTTCACAACCTTTGCAATAATGTATAACACTGAGGAAAACTGACTAAGCTTAAAACAGCCCACAAGGGCAACTAGCCTACTACTTACCTATGAACCTATTAGAAACTTTGGAATGCCATGTAAAAGTGTGCATTATGTTTAATACTTGATTTTTCCTCTGATCAATTTGAGCATTTCTTTAAATAAAGATCTTCACTCTTTCACTAAATGTCGGCATTTGTCATTTTATTTTAATTTACTTGTTGACTGGGTCAGTTTCACTAGCCTAATGGTCTCTTCAGGAGAAACCCTTGATATTTATTTCTACAACTAGGGAAAATTTTGCCAGGGCATCAGGGTTCAATAGGTACCAAGTGATCTTTTACATCCAACAGTTACCATCAACTCACACAGATGAGACCTGGGTTTAATATCTCATACAATGGACAACACACTCAACAGTGCAGCACCTTCCATAAGGAGGCACTACAGTGTCAGAAATTCAATCACCTGGAGTGTAAATAGAACCCGCATCTTTCTCGTCCTCCAGCACCAAAGGTGAGAGTATGCACCACTGACACTACTGTTTATTTGCATTTATGTATGCTTATTAACCAGGGGAGTGGACTAATCCATGTTGACTCAATTTAGTCGCAGACTGCAAACTACAGCAGAAGAGAAGATGCACAGCAAAGTGTCAACAAAATAGAGAAAAAGTACAGTCATTACAGTTTTTGCTCCCTGTAACTGACCATCAGCTATCTTCAGGATCTCTTCCACTCATCTGTCAGGTCTACCAAACCCGTGATTCACCTCCCCCCATATTGAAAACCATCAAGGAGATCAAGATAGCTGGGGCAGTGTTATACTGCTGCCAGGGAGTGCTTTTCTTTAATTCCCCACCGTTTGCATATGCTATTAATACCTTAGGGAGGAGGGGTGCAATGGGAATTAATGCTGCACTGCCACCTTACTTCAGCAGAACATCCTACCCTCCCTCAGACAGCACTATGTGCTGTTGTCTGTGCCGTCTCCACCAGGGAGATCATTGTGCTAGTGTGCTTTGTGCATGCATGCAACTCATCTGCCCCCTACAGGGGGGCACACTCATCCACCAGGGAGCTCAATGTAGTGTGCCTTGTGCGTGCATGCACCTCATCTGCCCACTACAGAGGGGCACACATCCACCAGGGCGATCATTGTGCTACTGTGCCTTGTGCATGCATGCACCTCATCTGCCCCCATCTCATCTGCCCCTTACAGAGGGACACACTCACCCTTTTGGCCACAGCCTTCAAGCACCCAAGTCAATATCTGAACTCTGATCACTTAGGCTACAGCTGGGACTTATCATCCTGTGCAACCAGCACAGGTCAGTACGGGCTAAATGTTCAGTCTTTAAATTTGTGATTCAACACTACAATAATTTGTGGAAAATGGAAACTCAAACAAACTTCTGAACCACGCAAAAAGAAACAGACGGCCTGGAAGCTCCCAAAAGGAATCCTAGAAACGAACCAAAATACAATGCAGCAAGTCTGTCAGCCAGATAATAATCCAAATAGTCGAAGTCAAATAAAAGTCTCTGTAAAAAGCCACCAATTTATTTAAGCCTTAAAAATATAGCTTTTCGTCAGTCCCAAGACCAACTTCTTCAGAAATAGTTAAATGTATCTACACCAAGTTACAAAATGGCCACCTTGACCTTTAAACTCTTACATCCATGACATCACTTCCCTTAATTCACCTTTAAAGGGATACAACATCACTACATATAATGAACATTATCCTGTCTCTTTCCTTACTCTAATGATATCACACTAAGATATAAATAAACATTGCAATAAACCATGATTACATCAATAAAAACATTTTCTAAAAAAAGGGGAAAAAAGTCACTACTGAAATAACATTGATAAAAAATCAATCATACTTTAACCTACAATTGACTACAATTTCTAAAATAAATATAGTGACATAAAATGCATAGATATACACAAAATTTCACATAAGCGACATTTTAGACTATAATAAGGGGTGTCGGACAGTCAATGAGACTACCTCTCCAGGCTCTTTAACTTTAATATACATGCTATTGACAGCATGCCATTTAGACCCGGAGGTACAAATGCTCTGAGTCTCAGCTGCCAAAGCAATTCCTTCCTTTCTAACAAAAGTGAATCCATCCCCCTTCCATGCTTAAGGTTAATATGGTCAGTTGCCATGAAATTAAAACCATGCTCAGGGTGCTCATGAATATGTTTAGCCAGGGCATTTTCTTCCTTATTCTTCTTTATAGCATAAGAATGTTCATATATACGTGCATAATTTCCTGTCCGTTTTCCCCACATAAAAACTTGGACAGGAATTACATACTGCTACATATATAACATGGGAACTTTTACAATTGTATCTTCCTTTTACTGTATAAATGCTATTACGTATAGGGAGTTTGAGCCCCGTTTTGACAAATCTGCAATATCTACATGAATTACATGTGAACATTCCAGATCTTGTGTTTGTTACTCCCGAATAACCTTCTAAGATATTCTTTAAACCTGGGCCTTTTCTATAGGTACATTTTACCTGTTGACCTAACTGCTGTAACCCATCAAACTCACTGATTTCAACAGCCCAAAATCTTTTAATGATGGAACTTATTCCTGGAGCATCCAAACTATAGGTCATTACAAACCTCATGGACTGATCAAAGTGCGATCGTGAAAGGACAGTTAGTCCGAGTGGCTAGGATGGTTACCTTGTATGCTGATTTTTTGTTGGAAATGGAAAGAATTAGGTTCATAGGTTCATAGGTTCATACTAGGCTATCTGCCCTAGGGCATTTATAAGCCTAGCCAGAGTGTGTGTGGCTTTCACCACCCCTTAGGATGAGAATACTATACCCATTAGTTTGCTGTGCCTCTGTCCAGCAGTGATACAGAGATGATTCCCGGGGTAAACCTACGATCTCCCATCCACTCGTCAAGATTTCTCTTGAACAGAGTCAGTGAGGGGCTCTGCCTCACATGGACTGGGATTCTGTTCCATAGTGTAGGGAGTCTCTGGGTGATGAATCTGTCCCTCCAGCACGTCCTATTTATATCCGTGTTGAGGTTTAAGTCTCTTGCTCTCGTGGCTCTGGTGGATTTGGATTTTTTGAGGTGGAGCATGTCCATTAATTCCGGGTTGGACATGGCCTTGTATGTCAGGCACAGATCACCTCTGAGCAGACGGTATGCAACTGAATAGAGCTGGAGTTTCTTCAGTCGGGCATCGTATGACATATGTTTGAGCCCCTTTATCCTTTTGGTGAGGAACTTTTGGGGTCTTTCCAACTGCTGCAGGTGTCGGGTAAGGTACATTCCGAATGGGGGTGTTGTACTCGATCATTGGTCTGATAAGTGAAAAGTACAGGGGTACAATGACCTCTCCTGATCTGGATGTGAATCCCTTCATGATCAGGTGGGCAATGTAGAAGGTCTTCCTAACCACTTTGGCAATGTGAGTGTCAAAAGAGAGGTTACTGTCAACTTGGGTCCCCAGGTCCCTGATAACTTCTTCCGTGTTTAATAGATTACCACCTATGTGGTAATTAGGGGTTACCTTGTTTTTCCCAAAGGGTATGACTATACATTTTTTGGCATTTAGCTTAAGGCCATGGCTCTGGCACCAGTTATCCATTTCTATGAGACCTTTCTGGAGGATGTCTGTGTCTGATGGAGTGTCAATTATGGTGCCCAGTTTGCAGTCATCTGCAAATTTTGTCAGCCACAATCCCCCTATGTTTGCCTGCACTTCAGAAAAATAAATGCCGAACAAGAGGGGGCCCAGGACTGAGCCCTGTGGGACACCGACATATGGGTTTACATCTAAGCTGGTGAGCTTTTCTATGATGCCCGAGTGGGGTATTGTGTTGAACGCTTTTGCTAGGTCAAGGTAGGCTGTGTGAACTGCCTTACCCTCATCAATGGCCTTAGTGACTGTTTCGAAAAAGTCGACCAAGTTCAAGAGGCAGGATCTGCCCTTGACAAAGCCAAATTGGGTAGGATCCAGTGTCTGTAGGTCCCCAATGTCTTTATTTATGAGTTCCATTATGATCCTCTCCATAGCTTTGCAGACAAGGCTCGTCAAGCTTATGGGGCGGTAATTTCCAGGGTCCGTAGAAGCACCGCCTTTGTCGAGTGGGACCACAGTTGCCGTACGCCATTCTTTGGGTACGATCCTGTAGTAAGGCTAAGATTAAACAGCAGCCTTATGTGTGGGTTTAGTTCCTCATTGAGTTCGTGTAGCACACAGCCGGGGACACCGCCCTGTCCCATTGATGCTGTGTTTTTGCTTTAGAGAGAGCAGCTCTCACCTGGGCATCTGAGATGTTTGGGAGGCTAGACTCTGGTGGGATAGATATTTCTCCTTTGTGGGGAGGGAGGGAGAGTTTGCACTGAACCTGTCTGCCAGTATGTTGGCAATGTCTGTGGGTTCAGTGATTTTTTATCATTTTGGACTAATTCTGAGCATATCTGGGAGTTTCCACCCAGGTTTCTAACATAGCTAAGGAAGGCTTTATGATTGTCTTTTGTGTCATTAGCGATTTTTCTCTCAAAGTTGGCCTTGGATGATTTTATGAGTGATCATAGTTTTTGCTAGTATTGATCAGAGATACCTTCCCTTTTAGGATTTTGCTCTGTCATGTAGTAGCTTTCTCCTCTTGTTGTAGAGTTTTTATGGCTGGAGTCCACCAGACCGCGCGCCTGCCTTTGGTGGAAAGGGTCTTGATTTTATTAGGGATTGCTTGATCCATACATTCCTGGAGGTGCTCGTAGAAAGCATTTGTAAGGGTTTCAGCAGCGTGGGTTGTGGTTTCCACTGGCTCGGGGCCTTGAAGGATACCACTCCAGTCTTAAGAAGTGTGAAGTTTGCTTTTGAGAAGTTCTTCACTGTGGTCTTTTGCTGGGGTAGGGGCGGGATGTGGATCTCCAGTGAGATTAATTTATGGTCTGATCTCACCAATGAGGGATATACTTCCGTGTGGAGCATTTTGTCCCCATGTTTGTGATGATCAGGTCTAGTATATTTTCTCCTCTTGTGGGAATGGTGACTAGTTGTTCCATAGCATTTGAGTTTATGAACTCAAGGAACCTTTGGGCTAGGGTGTTGGGGCTTGAGTAATGTTCCCAGTCTATGTTTGGGTAGTTGAAGTCACCCAATATGATGGTGTTTGGAGAGACATTCATACTCTCCAGTGTCTTCAGGAAGGCTGTGTGGGTTTCCTGAGTTTGAGAAGGTGGTCTGTAGCATGTTACAAACTGTAGGGCAGTTTTACCTATGGTTAATTGCACCTGGATGGTCTCCGATGCTTCGTGCGATGCCACTAACCTGGAGGTGTGGGTATCCTTTATGAATATGGATACTCCCCCCTCCTTTTGTGGTTCAGTCCGGATTTTGGGGCCGGAAAGCATGATATGAGGTATAACCTGATAGTGCTGGGGTGCTCTCAGGAGCCTTGAACCAGGTTTCAGTCACAGCACAGACATTGATGTTCTCCATACTGAGGAGGGCTTTGAGGGCGTGCATCTTGAGGTTTAGACTTCTGGCATTGAGCAGTATTATCCTTAGTTTTTCTCCATTTTTGTTTTCTAGGGCGGTAGGTTTATCATTTGAGCCTTGCCTAAAAAAGGCACTATGGGGGTGGCAAGAGCCTTTGCCAATATCCGAAGCCCAGGGTGACAGGTGCAAGCCGTCCTTGAAGCAGCGTGGCTTGTCAAGCATGTCATCCCAGGCAGACAGACATTGATCCCTTAGAATGACACCAGTAATTAAGCCAATTATTAAAGCTGATCATTTTGTCTCTGTATTGTGGCATCATTCTTGGTGAGGGTAGGATACTGCTCAGGGTCAGGGTCATACCGGCCTGGGCTACATAATCTGAGAGCTCCTCTATGTCTCTTTTCATGTAGTCCAGGGAGGTACATCTCAGGTCATTCACACCGGCATGGACAATGACTGAGTCATACTTGTACTTGCTGTGGAGTGACCTGAGTGCTTGTGTTATGTGGCGGATTCTAGCGCCCGACAGGCAGCTTACTGTGATCTTTTCCTTGTTTAGTCTAGTGAGTGGGACGTCAGTGTGTCTGACTATGGAGTCACCTATAACAAGTGTGTCTGGCATTGTGTTTGGCCTTAAGGGCTGTGACTGTTTAGCACACTGACTTTGAGAACTATGTGTTGCATGTCTTATGTCTTGAGGTGGCAGTTGCTTGGGTGTCTGCTTTGGAGGCCTCTGTAGTTTTGGTAGATTTTTGATCAGTGCCTCCGAGTATGTCTTTGTGTGTTTATGTGTTTGTTTTGCAGTTGTGTTTATGTGTTTGTTTTGCAGTTGTGATAGTTCTATGTGAAACTGGGTTTGTGGTGTGCGTGGTTTCCTTCTCCTCCTGTCTGGTCTTGCCAGTCCAGAGTTGAGAGAGCTCAGCCTCCAGTTTGGCTATATAGTTGCATCTCTCACATGTATTTGTGTCTCACATGTAAAGAACTGTTTTCCAATAGAGACTACCCGAACCCCATGTTGGTAGAGCTGATAAATGGAGGTAAAACATAAGAGAAGATCTGGTGTTTACCAACCGCTCTTGGAGTCACATCAGGGGGTATTGAATGTACATAATGAGTCAGAAAATAATTCTCAGTTTATCAATCAGTCCATGAGGTTTGTAATGACCTATAGTTTGGATGCTCCAGGAATAAGTTCCATCATTAAAAGATTTTGGGCTGTTGCAATCAGTGAGTTTGATGGGTTACAGCAGTTATGTCAACAGGTAAAATTTACCTATAGAAAAGGCCCAGGTTTAAAGAATATCTTAGAAGGTTATTCGGGAGTAACCAACACAAGATCTGGAATGTTCACATGTAATTCATGTAGATATTGCAGATTTGTCAAAACGGGGCTCAAACTCCCTATACGTAATAGCATTTATACAGTAAAAGGAAGATACAATTGTAAAAGTTCCCATGTTATATATGTAGCAGTATGTAATTCCTCTCCGAGTTATGTGGGGAAAACGGACAGGAAATTATGCCAATGTATATACGAACATTCTTATGCTATAAAGAAGAATAAGGAAGAAAATGCCCTGGCTAAACATATTCATGAGCACCCTGAGCATGGTTTTAATTTCATGGCAACTGACCATATTAACCTTAAGCATGGAAGGGGGATGGATTCACTTTTGTTAGAAAGGAAGGAATTGCTTTGGCAGCTGAGACTCAGAGCATTTGTACCTCCGGGTCTAAATGGCATGCTGTCAACAGCATGTATATTAAAGTTAAAGAGCCTGGAGAGGTAGTCTCATTGACTGTCCGACACCCCTTATTATAGTCTAAAATGTCGCTTACGTGAAATTTTGTGAATATCTATGCATTTTATGTCACTATATTTATTTTAGAAATTGTAGTCAATTGTAGGTTAAAGTATGATTGATTTTTCATCAATGTTATTTCAGTAGTGACTTTTTTCCCCTTTTTTTAGAAAATGTTTTTATTAATGTACTCATGGTTTATTGCAATGTTTTATTTATATCTTAGTGTGATATCACTAGAGTAAGGAAAGAGACAGGATAATGTTCATTATATGTAGTGATGTTGTATCCCTTTAAAGGTGAATTAAGGGAAGTGATGTCATGGATGTAAGTTTAAAGGTCAAGGTGGCCATTTTGTAACTTGGTGTAGATACATTTAACTATTTCTGAAGAAGTTGGTCTTGGGACTGACGAAAAGCTATATTTTTAAGGCTTAAATAAATTGGTGGCTTTTTACAGAGACTTTTATTTGACTTCGACTATTTGGATTATTATCTGGCTGACAGACTTGCTGCATTGTATTTTGGTTCGTTTCTAGGATTCCTTTTGGGAGCTTCCAGGCCGACTACAATAATTTGTAACTACGACAGATGAAACATACAGTAACAAATATATATATATATATATATATATATATATATATATATATATATACATATATATATATATATATATATATATATGTGTGTCTGTGTGTATGTATGTATCTGTGTGTGTGTGGATCTATGTCAGAATGCTGACTTTTCAGAAAGTCAAATTTCATATGATCAAGACAGTACAGTTGTGTACACTTACCATAAATGTAGATTTTCGAGTGTATTCACTGTTGCATTCATCACACTTGGGTTATCTGCCTGCAGGCAGCCCTCAGCCGGCCTGAATACCAGAGTCTTCAGATTTCTGCATCGGATGATGTTGCTTCTTCCAGGTCAGGTCGTCCGGGGTAAAAAAAACAAGCAACTGACGCCATTACATCAGTTTTTCTTGCCCCAGATGTCAGGTTCCCCCACAATAGGAAGCAATTATATGGTATGGAACACCCACAGCAAAAAGAAAACACACATGATATAATACATGTCAAACAAGGAGGAAAGGAAAAGTCAAGAGAAGTCAGGGGGCTGGAGGGAAGGTAACCAGGACTGCAATAGTGAATACACTCAAACATCTACATTTATGGTAAGTGTACACAACTGTACTATGTTCTTTGTGTTTCACTGTTGCAGTCATCACATTTGGGTTGATTCCAAAAGCTCAGGAAGGGTGGAGGTAGTTAAAGAGCATTAGGGCTAGCAATAAGGCCCTGTAAAACTAATGTGGCAAATCCAGCTCTGGATTTAGAAAAGATATGCAGGTGGTAATGCTTGGTGAAAGTATGTACAGAGCTCCAGGTTGCAGCTTCCAGGATGTCCCCTGGTAGGGACTCCTCTGAGAAATGCAGTAGAGGTAGATGCAGCCCTGGTGGAATGTATTATCCCCTGTGGGTAGGTTTTCCATGGTGCTTGTATTAGAAATGGATGCAGTGTGCTATCCATTTGGAAATGATTTGCTTTGAAATGGCTTTCCCCTCTGCCCCTGCAGCAAAGCTAACTAGCAGCTGGTCAGATTTTCTGAGAGGCTTAGTCCTGTCCAAATAGAATCTAAGCTGCTGGTGTACGTCCACAGAATGCAGTATCCTTTCCCCTTTATCCTGAGGATTAGGGAAAAAAGTAGGCAAATGAATGGACTGGTTTAGAGCCACACTGGACACCACCTTGGGCATAAAGGATGGATTATAGTCCTGAGGGAAACCCTGTCCGCATGGAAGATAATGAAGGGTTCCACTGCCATGAGGGCCTGCAGTTCAGACACTTCTTGCTGAAGTGATGGCTAGAAGTAAAGCTGTTTTCCAAGAAAGGAATTTCAACTCTGCTGTAGCAGCTGGTTCAAAGGGAGGAAGAGTGAGTTTTTCCAATACAAAGTTAAGGTCTCAGGCTGGAGTGGGAGCCCTTCTGGCGGGGTTTTGGCCCCTCTAAGGACTTGTTTTAGCAGGGGATGAGAGAAGAGTGGTGGGTCAATATTACAATGTGCTGATATGGCAGAGGCATGAATCTTAATTGAAGAGAAAGATAGGCCCTTGTGGAGCATTTTTGTTAAATAATCTAGAATACGAGGTAAGCTGGGCACCATTGTGCCCATCCCCTGAGCCTGGCTCCAAGAACAGTATCTTTTCCACTTTTCTGAACAGGATTTTCTAGTACTAGTCCT
The DNA here is from genome assembly GCF_019279795.1 of Protopterus annectens. NCBI lineage: Eukaryota > Metazoa > Chordata > Ceratodontiformes > Protopteridae > Protopterus > Protopterus annectens. The sequence continues at coordinate 1,131,590,803 of NC_056746.1, forward strand.
CCTTGCCTCAAGAATGACATCCAGCACCTGCTTACTGAGGGTTGCTGGAGGTGAGGTCAGGGAATTAGCCAGGCGGCAAGGTTCAGAGTTTGAAGCTGAGGGTGCAGAATCTGGCCCGCCTGCTGGGACAGCAGGGAAGGGGTCTGAGGCAGGTGCCAAGGTTGTAGCACTGTCAGACTGCGCAAAAGGAGGTACCAGTGCTGGCATGGCCAATCTGGTACAACCAGTATTGTCCTTGGCTTGTCCTGTTTGATCTTTAGTAGAACCTTCAAGAGGAGAGGCAGAGGGGGAAATACATAAACTAAGAGGCTTTCCCAGGTAAAGGACAGGTCATCCACTTTCCAAGCTTGACTGTGGGGAGTTCTGATGCAGAATTTGTTCAACTGGTAGTTCTGGGGGGAGGCAAACAGGTCTACCCTCTGGTGTCCCCCATTTGTTCAAGAGCTTGAGTATTTTGGGTTCCAGTTTCCATTCATGTGGGTCCATACGATTTCTGCTTAAGTCGTCTGCCAGTGAATTTAGTTTGCCTAGCAGGAATTGAGCTAGTAAGCTCACTTGGTAGCTCAAGGCTGTGTTCCACAGGGCCACGACTAGTCTGCAGAGTGGGTAGGAATGGGTTCCCCCCTGCATGTTTATGTACCACATAACTGTGGTGTTGTCTGTCTTTACCAATAGTTGTCCTGGAAGAATAAGGTCTCTGAAGACTGTCAGAGCATTCTGTACAGCTAACATTCCTTTTTGATTGATATATACAGGTGCATCTGTTGTGGGCTCCATTTGCCCTGAATGCATCTGTTGTTAGGGTTTGGGCAGCAGGGGTAGAGTGAAAGGTAGTCCCTTGTTGTGGTAGCAGGCCTCTGCCCACCAAAGGAACTCTGCCCTTAGACAAGGGATAATAGGAATCATTGTTTCCATGTCCTGAGAATGTTGATACCATAGACTTTTTAGATACCACTGAAGTTTCCTCATATGCACACTTGCATATGGAATTTAACAGAATGCAAGAAGCCATGAACCCCAGGGCTTGCAGGATTTTCCTTGCAGATAGCTGGGTTGTTGTGGCCAGTAGTTTGAAGTAGGTTGTCAAATGAACTTGCTTCTCTGGAGTGGAGAATGCCATCTGGGAAGTTGTGTTTAAGCTTGCTCCCAGGAATACAATCTGCTGGCAGGGTAATAGGTGTGATTTCTTCTCATTGATGGTGTACCCCAGAGAGGTTAGAAGTCTCTCTACAAATGCCAGGTGCTGTAATAGCAAGTCCTGACTCTCAGAGTTAAAAAGCATACTGCGGAAGCATCTGGGTGTTGCAGACTGCATCAAGTTAAAGCTTGGCCAATATAAATAGGCTGAAGTCTCAAAGCATATACAGACAGCCTTAAAATCAACCTTAAGTGATGCATACATAAGGGAAGCATATCCTTAAGGAGACTATGAATATAATATTTTGTATGGTTATAAAAGTCACAGAAAGTACTCTAAGAACTAAGCCAACATGGAAATGGAGAAAGGAGATTCCGCCTAAATGAATGACTGCAATTAATGGTACAGAACAGGCAAGAGGGTTCTGAAATTTACTGGAGAAAACTGCAAAGAAACCAAGGTATTGGGAGGAAATAATTACAGAAGGAAAGGTAATACTATGGGAAGAGACCAAGAATTCACTTGGGACTGCAGGTTAGGGATTGCCTTCCCTATTAGGGACTGATATAAAGAGTATAAGCAAAGAGATAGGAATGGGGCGGTCCTAGGATAGGAATGGGGCGGTCCTAGGTGAAAGACCAGCAATGGTAGAGTTTTCAGTAGAATGCAGAACCGAAGCTGCTGTTAAAAAAGGGATAATTAGTAGGGCATATAAAATATTGCATGATAACTATAGGAATCAATCAGAGGAGGTTAGAAAGGATTGGGAAGACCGACAGGGAGAAGCAATTCACAAAAAACAATGGGAGGATATGTATATGCTCCCAAATATACAAAAACGTATAGAGGATTTAGGATCTTTGCTTGGAAGGGTTTGCATAGGTATTTTTATAATCCAAGTAGATTCCAAAGAATTTTTCTTCATTTAGACTGCAAATGTTCAAGGTGTGATGGGGAAGAAGGTAATTGGGAACACATTTTTTGGGAGTGTATTGAGCTGGCAAAATATAAAAATCCCCATGCAAACTACTCTGTCAGAAAGAATGTGCAATCAAATTAGTGTAAGTAAACTTTTTTTTTTTTTAATCTGGGATACAGAATCGGAATTGTCTAGACAAATTATGGCCTTGCTGGGTTTAATTCTGGTGTCTGCCAAAAAAGCAATGAATAGAAAATGGAAATCAAAGTCTAAACCAACTGTACTAGAAGTAGCGAATATAGTAACAGATAAAAGAACTGGAAGTGGGCTCTGTAGAAAAGGGTTCTAGCAAGTCACATATAAAAAAATGGAAATTGTGGGAATACGCAAGGAATAACATTTGGTAGGAAATGAATAAGCTATGCAATGGTTAACTGATGACTGGTTTTCTTTTATAAAAAATGTATGACTGCCAATGCCATAAGTGATAATTCAATATACTTCTTGTTAAAATAAAAAAAAAATGATAAAGCCATTAAACTTAGTTCGCAACAAGTGTACATAAACAGAAAACAGAATGACAAAGGATGCAACTCTTCTGGCAGGTGCAGACCTAGTCCTGGGAAATTACCTTAGTGGCCAAACATGACTATTAAGTGTCCCAAATGATTTAATCTTAGTCCAATGAGACACCTAAACTTTAAATTACATTAAAATGCTGCAGTCTTTTTAAAAAGGGACACTCCGTGACACACACGCCCTGCTGAGAAAGCCACAAACAGGTGAAGTTTCAGGTGTCTGCTTTTAGCTTGTCCAGTTTGCAATGGAGAATCAAAGACTCATGGGTCACTACCATCTGAAAGATGATATTTGGGTATTACTTGTAATCCTGGTCATCTCATGAAGGAATGAGAATAACTATACAAAGGAAGCCAAATGCCTCAAGGGCTGCTATGCCTAGTGCAAAGGCATTAAATACAAGACTTATTGACATCTAAGGGTATCTGAATGATTCATTCCAGGACATGGGCATCAACCAATAGCTTTCTTACAAATGAACAATCTCTTCTAACATGCAGCTTTCTCTGGTCAGAAAAATAATATAAACAGATACGCCAAGGTTATTTATAAATTACTGAAAAAAGGTACATATTTTACTGAAATAACCATCTTACCACATTTTTACAGATGAGCAAGACATTAAATGTGTACTTCAGACGTTTGGACAAAATTTCTGCTAAGCAGAAATTTCAGACGGTGATAAAACAAATCAATATTAACAGTTACCAAAGAGGCCCATGCCTGTACAAGTTTCTGTAATGCAAAAATGCAGATGAGATTTCTCGATGGTACAAAAGGTGCATACAGGCACAGACTACACACTGTAACTGGGATCCCAATCATGCATTTCTTGAACAAATGAAATGCGATAACACTAGCAAAGGTAAACCAGTAAAGTGACATCAGACTTGCACGTGGCATGGCAAAACTGCTGTCTAGTTACAGCAGCTTTCTGCATCAGCCATGTGACATGCAATGAAACCTCAAAGACAACCACAAAAAGTGTTACAGTAGTCAGCTGAAGTGTATTACAGGAAACGCGCTCCACAGAGTTTATGCTTTCTTCACATTGACACTGAAAGCATGCAAAATGCCTTTCTGTCCATCCCCTCACTGTTTTATTAGGTACTGCCTGCAGACAGCACAGCCTCAAGCCATCTTTTCCAAAACATCAGTGCTTTTAGAACTTTACAATATCTTGCATTCTCAATGACCACCTTTCCATTTCTCAGTGTTGTATCAATCGCACCTATTAAATGTAGCTCTGATCAAGCGGTTTGTCATTTCAGTGTAGCACAGTACTCTAGTTAGGAGTTTATGGTAATCCATCCTTCAGAGAAACTTTGCCATAAAGTTTACTAATTTTTTTTTTTTTTTTTTTGCCTCCCATAGCTGTCCATCACCTTGTCCTCCAGATCCTCTCCTAGTCCACATCACATCTAGGGCCAGTGAAGCAAGACAAGATCTTAATGCAGTGCCATACTGCTGACAAGAGAGTGTCCACCCTCGATCCTACTATGGTGTACATTTTCCTACCCCTTACACACAACTGCAACATAATTGAGAAGGGTGCACAATGAAACTTTATGGCAGATCATCCTGCCTCCATAGCGACTTGGGCACTATCACACCTTTTTAGGTAAAGCATTTTCCTTATGGGCAGCCAGCCTCCGCCAGTGTTCCAATATGAGGTCACCCAAGTGCACTCCCATCTGTCCAGAATGGGCATCTCCATCCTCCCATGGCACCAGCAATTCTTAATTAAAACGCATATAGAAAAATACATTTTGAAGTTTGCAGTAGGGATTCCAGAGTTTGTAGCAAAACAGAAATCGATTAGAGTAGCTAGTTGTTTGTTACATCCACGCTGTTTCTGTATACTGCTGTAAAACAGATTCAGTTTTACATATTTTTATATAAAAAGAAGTTATGTACTATCCATAATGTTCTGTGTTTGTAGTTCATCTTGCCCTTCATTCTTACATATGGGTTCGGAGCAGATTCTCTGCTCCAACTCGGGCTTTTTGCAAGATCAAAGTCTTCTAGTTGGCTTGTGGCTAGGTAGGTATCCCCATGGTGCACCAGCACAATCCCCAGATTTTGTTTGCTGTTAACTAGAGAGATAAAGAACAACTATCCAGAAAGAACAATAATAAAAGGTCTCCAGTTAAGAAAAAAAATTTGTCTCCAGATCCTTCCAGGAAGGGGGTAGGAGGGTGGGTTTGTAAGAATGAAGGGCGAGATGGACTACACACATGGAACGTTATGGTGAGTACATAACTTCTTTATGTTCTATAGTCCTATCTTGCTTTCATTCTTACTGATGGGACAGCGTCCCTAGCACCTTATTCTTGGGTGGCTTACGGAAAAATACTCCAGAGTACCGTGGAACCAAAGGAGGCTCTACCCCTAGAGGTCAAATCCAATTTGTAATGGGTAATAAATGTTGCTGCTGCACAGATATTATCAAGTGGGACCTTGGCTTGAAAGGCTGCAGAAGTAGACCGAGATCTCGTGGAATGAGCCTTAATTTTGAAAGGTAAAGGCTTACCATCAGAAAAATAAATGTAACATGTACAACAAGAGATCCAATTAGACACGGTCACACTGGGGACCGGGAGACCTAATCTTGAGTCGAGAAGGAAACAAATAATTGGTCTGACTTCCTGAATTCCTTGGTCCGGTGTAAATAGAACCGTAATTGTCTGTGAACGTCCAACTGATGGAATGTGGATTCTGCTACGTTGGAATGATTAGGGAAGAACACCAGAAGCTCTATAGTTGGGTTCAAGTTGTTATGGGAGCACACCTCGGGGACAAAGGATGGATTAGTACGAAGAGATACTCTGTCTTTGTGAAAAATCAAATAACGGGGTTTTGACAGACAGTGCTTGTAACTCTGAAACTCGTCTAGCAGATGTGACTGCCACAAGAAAAGTCTTCCAAGACAGAAATTTCAAAGGAGACGAATGGGCTGGCTCAAAGAGTGGAGAAGTTAATTTGGATAGGACGAAGTTCAAATCCCATGAAGCAACCGGTTCCTGAAAGGGAGGTCTCAACAAAGTGGCACCTTTAAGGAAGGTCTTACACAATCTGTGTGACATCAGATTGGACTCCTCTTGACCCAAATGGAAATTTGAAATTGCTGCCAACTGAACCCTAATTGTGGCAGCAGCAGAACCCTGGTGAAAAAGTTCAGACAAGAATTCCAATACCACCGGAATAGATGCAGTATAAGGGTCAACATTCCTTTCCTCATCCCAGATAGAATACCTTATCCATTTGCTGGTGTACAACTTTTTAGTGGAGGGTTTATGAGAAGATATAAGAATGTGAGTCACAGAGGGTGAGAAATCATGAAGCCTGACTAGGGATGGAACTGGAGCAGCCAAGCTGTCAAACTGAGAGTGTGGAGGCTGGGATGAAGAGAGCCTAATATGTGCGTCAATAGATCTGGCACTGGATCCAGAATCCATGGGTCATCTAGTAGGTGAGGCCTGAGGAAGGGGAACCAAACTTGACGAGGCCAGTAAGGAGTGATGAGGATCAATTTGCTTCCCAACAGTTTTGCTTTCTGAATAACCTTGGATACGAGAGGAAAGGGTGGGAAAGCATAAAGGAGACCCAGGGGCCAATCGTGAACAAGTGTGTCTCTCGATGACTCCCCCAGAAGGGGAAATGAGGGAGAATTAGCTGCTGCATTTGGAGTTGATCGGGCTGGCAAAAAGATTGCAGCAAGGCTGTCCCCATCTGCGTAAAACCTGTTTTGTTATTTCCTGCTTCAGAGACCACTCGTGAGGCATCAAGATTGCCCAGCTGAGTTTGTCAGCTATCACATTGGTTGTCTCTGGGATGTGCGTCACCACAAGAAAGCACTGGGAAGATATCGCCCATTTCCAAACCCGAATGGCCTCTCGACAGAGTGGGTATGATCTGTATCACCTTGTTTGTTGAGATACCATACTACCAACATGTTGTCTGATTGTACTGCAATTGTCCCAAGAGGAAGAAAGTCATAGAGTGCTTGTGATGCCAGGAGCACTGCCCTCATCTCTAGGACATGGATAAGCAGGTGGGCCTCGTGATCTTGCCATGTGCGTGGACAGTCCTGCCTAGATAATGCCCCCCCACCCTATCTGTGAGGCATCTGTGGTCACAGTGGCAATAGGTTGGAGAGGGAGGAATGGGGTGCCTGTCGTTAACTGGTTGGGTTGGATCCAGCAACGGAGGTCCTTCTTGCAAGACTCTGTAAACAGGATGTGGTGGTACAGAGGCATTTGTTGGAAGGACCACTGGGACGATAGAAGCCACTGATGAATCCGCATGTGTACTGTGGCTAAAGGCACCAGTAATATGGTGGAGGCCATGGTCCTTAGAAGTTTCAGTACAGTCTTTGCCTTGACTTTTCGGAGGGGGAGAAGACGGTGAATTTGTTGAACGAGATTTTGTGCCCTTTCTGCTGAAAGGTGAGCCAACATGGCTACTGTGTCTATTTCTTCTCCTATAAAAGTCACAAACTGATAGGGCGATAAGGCAGACTTTACCCAATTTATAGTAATCCCCACCTGGGCACAAAGTTGGATAGTGGCATCTCTGGTTTGAAGAAGTAGATGCCTAGTGGGGGCGGTCAGGAGCCAGTCGTCCAGATATGGAAACACTTGGAATCCTAGATGTCTCAGGTGAGCTGTCACTACAGCCATACACTTGGTGACACCCTGGGGGCTGTGGTGAGACCAAAGGGCAGAGCACGAAACTGGTAGTGACTGGCTCCCAGCCGGAAGCGTAGATGGCTTCTTGACACTCTGTCCATTTTTATATGGTAGTACGAGTCTTGGAGGTCTACTGGGTAGATCCAAGTGTATTTTCCCTAATAGAGGGAGTATAGACTGCAGTGTCACCATCCGGAACTTGTCCTTCTTTACGGATTCATTTAGTTTGCTGAGGTCCAAGATGGGCCTCCAGTCTCCCATATATTTTGGCACTAAAAAGAATCTGGAGTAAGTCCCAAATCCTACTTGGTCTGCGGGGACAGTTTGCATGACTCTGTGAGCAATTTGTTCACTTCTACAGTTGCCTGATTCCTGTGATTGGGTGGACCATCCGGGATTCTCTTGGGAACATGAGGTGGAAGAGAAAAGGGTATGGAGTAACCTCTGGTGATAATTCTTTGTACCAATCTGTCTCAAGTGATACTTAGCCAGGCTTCGGGCTACAAAGAAATGTGACCCCCGACCAGCTCCAGAGAAGCACAGTTGGACCCCACATCAGGAGCGCTGATAAAGCCGTCCTCTAAATGAATCACGGCCTCCCTGGTTTTGCAGTCCGCCCCTGCCTCTAGGGCAACGTCTACCATTTGCTCCTCCTCCTCTGCCTCTGAAGGAGGAGTCATCCTGTGCATCTTGGAAAAACCTCTGAGACTTCTTGAACCATATTTTACCACCTCACTGACCCTTGGGATATGGTCTAGAGGGGACGGTAAAATGTACTCCCACAGCAGAGAGTGTTTTACCTTCTTGCTCACACCTGGTGAGTGTGTCTTAACATAGGTCCAAACAATGAAGAACCGTCGAAGGGGGCATTGGTAAAAGTAGACTTGAACGGCTCCACAAAATTACACAAGTGCATCCAGGAGTGTCTCCTTAGGGAAACTCCTGAGCCTGCTGCCCTGCTTGCTCCATCGGCTGCATGAGATCAGCCTCATGGACGAGTTAATAGAATTCAAGGTGGACAACTGAGCAGACACCTTATCAGGGACTCCTTCAGTGGATGTACCTTGTAGAGTGTATCCTAACTCCTTCAGGAGATCTCTCTGGAGCCTTGTAAAGTGTGTTAGGTAGTTCAGCAATCTGGGAGTGAATGCCGCTGATGAAAAAATACGTTTCCCGTGCCTGTCCATCGTTTGAGACTCCTTGTTCGGTGGATGGACAGATGAAGTCTCCACTAGTGCCTTCTTAGTGGCCTCCGCCACCACAGCATCTACCGGAACACACTGATAAAAATTCCTTCTCCTTGGGGGCTGACAGAAATTTATTATGTCTTCTGGGGACTGGCTCCACGGCATCAGGAGTCTTCCACACCTTTCGACTAACAAGCTCTAAAAGTCCGGCAAAAGGTGGAGACACCCAAGAGGCTGAAGTTTGAGACCCGAAAGCCTTCAGGTACACAGACTCCTCATCAGAAGGTGTAACAGTGGGCCAGCTGCGCCTCTGCTTGAGGATCTCTAAGATGTCCACAAAGGTGACATCATCAGAAAATGACTTGGGGGACCCTTCCAACTCCTCAAGGTCGGTGTTGGAGGTAAGAGACTCATCCTGGGAGTCTACCTGCTTCCTCTTGCATGTCCTCTTCTTAGGGGCTCCTTGGAAGGGTATGCCGGGGAGGTCTCAGAAGAGTGGGGGTCACCAGCCGGAGGCTCCTGTGGCTGCAGGTCTCTGCTGTCCAGAGAGGGAGTAGGTGCCAAGATGGAAGTTGGTGCCTGAGGGGGAAGAGTGTCAGTAACCCTGGGTGGAGCGGATGATCGGGACAGCACACTCCATCTTCAAGGCAGACCTCTCTGGCTCCAAAGACCTCCCTGGCTCTGAGGAGACTGAGGACGCCATCGGCTCCGAGATAGATGTAGGGTCAGAGCTCACCATAGCCAATGCACCGAGTGGGCGACTCGGAACCGAAGAGGTCCAGTTCCAGGCGTTCCTGTCTGAGCAGACTGGGGAGCTTCGGCTCCTAGACACCACAGAAGGCACCGAAGGTGTCTGAGTGGAACTCTGCTCCAAGACAACCTCAGGGGGAGCTGGAAATTACAGTTGTGTACCTACCATAAATGTAGATGTTCGAGGGTATTCACTGTTGCAGTCATTACACTTGAGTTATCCTGCTGGCAGGCTACCCGCAGTCTGCCTGAATTCCAAAGTCTAGGTCCGGCGTCGGTTGCTGTCGCCTCTTACCTGACGTCAGTGCGTCAGGGGTATAAAAGATGCAGCCAACACCATTTTCTTCAGTTTTTCTTGCCCAAGATGTCAGGTGCCCCCAAAAATGGTAGGCTAAAAATTTATGCCAATAAGTATGCATGCAAAAACAAACATCTCCATCTACAAGCAAATACACCACATAGGTTGTATAGGATAGAGAAATACAGATAAGTCCCAGCAAAGAAAAGGGGGATGGTGGGTGGGTAACCTGGACTTTAACAGTGAATACACTCTAACATCTACATTTATGGTAGGTACACAACTGTACTATGTTCATCGTCTTTCACTGTTGCAGTCATTACACTTGGGTTGAATCCCACAGCTGAGGTAGGGTGGCTGGGTCTAAATAGGATTATGAGCAGCTATAAGGCCCTGCAAAACTGCAGTGGCAAAGCCTGCTCTGGATTTAGAGTAGAGAGGTAAATGGTAGTGCTTGGTGAAAGTGTGCACTGAACTCCAAGTTGCAGCCTCTAAAATGTCTTTGGTTAGTACCCCTCTGAGGAAGGCTGCTGAAGTGGCTGTTGCTCTGGTAGAATGTGGCCTAATGTCCTTAGGAATTGATTTGCTATGTTGTGAATAACAGAAATGAATGCAGTGGCCTATCCATTTCGAAATAGTCTGCTTTGAGAAAGGCTTTCCTTGTGATCCTGCAGCATATGCCACTAAAAGTTGCTCAGTCTTTCTGAAAGCTTTAGTTCTGTCCAAGTAGAAGCGCAACTGTCTATGTCCAAAGAATGCAGGAGTCTCTCACCCTTATTCTGTGGGTTTGGATAAAAAGTAGGCAAATGAATGGTTTGGTTAAGGGCCACACTGGACACTACCTTAGGCATAAATGTAGGGTTAGTTCTCAGAGAAATCCTGTCTGGATGGAAAATGATGAAAGGTTCCACAGCCATGAGAGCCTGTAACTCAAACTCGTCTTGCAGAGGTTATTGCTAGGAGCAGAGCTGTTTTCCAAGATAAGAACTTTGTTTCAGCTGTATTGGCTGGTTCAAAAGGCGGCAGTGTAAGTTTCTCCAAGACATAATTGAGGTCCCATGTAGGTATTGGTGCTCTCCTTGGAGGTCTTAAGTTTTTGACCCCTCTGAGGTACTGCCTTAGCAATGGGTGAGAAAAAATAGGTGGCTCCATATTGTAATGAGCTGAAATGGCAGAAGCATGGATTTTAACTGATGAGAAAGATAGGCCTTTGTCCAGCATCTCGGTTAGGTATTGTAAAATCTGAGGAATATTTGGTACAAGCATGTCAATTCCTTGTGCCTGGTTCCAAGCACAGAATCTCTTCCATTTTTCTGCATAAGATTTTCTGGTACTTGGCCTCCTGGCCTCCAAAATAACATCCATCACTGCTTTAGAGAGAGGTGTGTTCTGAATGGCTACATTATTCGCCATGCTGCCAGATTTAGGGTCCTGAGTTGGCTGTGCAGGATCTGAATATTTCGTTGGGTCAGTAAGTGAGGAATAAGAGGCAATGTCCAGGCTGGGCCTTGAGACAAGCTCTTTAGAATTGGGTACCAGTGCTGGCGGGGCCAGTCTGGGGTGATCAGAATCATTTTTGTCTTCTCTTGTCTGACCTTTAGGAGTACCTTGGGAAGGAGAGGCAGAAAAGGAAAGGCGTATACTGTGAGTGCTTTCAAGCTGAATGATAGAGCATCCACTTTCCATGCTTACTTGTGATAAGTCCTTGTGCAGAATCTCTGAAGTTGGCAGTTGTGAGGGGAGGCAAAAAGATCTATGTCTGGGCATCCCCATTTCTTTGTTATCATGCTGAAGACTTTTGGATCCAGTTTCCACTCGTGGGGATACTTAATGTTTCTGCTTAGTTCGTCTGCCAGAGTATTTTTCTTTCCTGGCAGGAGTTGTGCTTGCAAATGTACTTGATAAGTCAATGCTGTGTCCCATAAAGTCATGGCTTCTCTGCAGAGGGGGGTAGGAATGTGTGCCTCCCTATTTGATTATGTACCACATGACTGTAGTATTGTCCGTCCTTATCAGTAGTTGTCCTGGATGAAGAAAGTCCTTGAAAGCTGTTGGGGCATTTTGAACAGCTAGCATCTCTTTTTGATTGATATGAAGATGCATTTGGCTTGAGGGCCATGTGCCCTGAATACATTTTCCTGCCATGTGGGCCCCCCAGGCATAATCTGAAGCATCTGTTGTTATTGACTGCCTGGCCGTAGGTAGGTTGAATGGCTGTCCCTTGTTGAGGTGACAGGACTGTGCCCACCATCGAAAGGGCGGACTCTGAAAATACATCCTCTACAATGTCTAATACAGGGGGAATAGCAAGCAGCCTGTGCTGAGGCAGTAAAAGAAAATCTCTAAGCCTTTTCTTTGATTCTGAGTAATCTTGGCTCTCCCAGAGGAAGTGCTCCCTCATGGTATGCAAGGTTTCCCCAAAAGATAAATCCTCAGGAAGAGAGGCTGAAGGAATGGATTCTTCAGCATCAGAATCCTCATAGTATTCCTGCTCAGAAAAGGAGTCAGAGGAAATGGAAACCTGATCTGAAGATTCATATTCTGTCTCTTGCCTAGCCCTTTTATCAGGAGGGGGATGGGAACCCCTGATCAAGGTAATTAGGTCTTCGGCCATTTTGAGCATCTGTTTTTTAGGCATGGAAGTCTGTCCAAGAGAATGCTGTACTTGTTTCTTTGTCTTTAGAGTTGCTTTAGTCTTTGCTTTGGAAGTAGAGGTAGGCTTTACACATAGCTGTGTAGGTCTGAAAACACCCTCAGAAGCAGATGCCTGCTCAGCGGTTCCAGACCCATCTGAGGAAATTTCCGAATGTCCAATACCTTGAGTATCCAGAGGCCTAGCTGGCTCCAAGTGGGAATCTGCAGTGGCCTGTGGCTCTGAGGTAGCGGGCATCAGGGGCTGCAAAAAGTGTCTCACTGAGAACCGGCGAAGCAGCGACTGGCTTAGCGGAAGCCTCGTCGTCGGTTTTGGACCTCGGATGCTTGTACTTTTCCTTGCGCTTTTTATAAACTCCGGTTGTCGGTTGTTCTGACAGCATTATATAATTGAATCTTCGGCCAAAGTAATGAAAGGCAAAATTGTACCGATGCTTAATAGTGCGTTGGTTAAATCTAGCGCAAAACCAACAGCTAGCAACATTGTGATCAGCACCTAGGCAAGGAATACAGTAAGAATGAAAATCCTTATGAGGTATTTGCTTCCCACAAGAAATAAAATTGTTAACTTTTTCTGACATCGGTCTGGAGCAAGAAAAAAAGTTTCCCCAATGGGGTACTTAGCTTTAATGAAGACTTCGGATCTGAAATTCAATTTTGAAAATCTCAGGAGTCAGCCGACCGGCACTTGCCAAGTGCTTTTGCTTCCGGCACCGCGCAGCAAGAAAGACTGAAGAAAATGGCGTCAGCTGCATCTTTTATACCCCAGACGTCAGAGAAGAGGCGACAGCAACTGATGCCGGACCTAGACTTTGGAATTCAGGCTGACTGCGGGTAGCCTGCCAGCAGGATAACCCAAGTGTAATGACTGCAACAGTGAAACACGATGAACATCCAAGGGTTCCACAACCAGTGGTACCAAGCACTCTGGCTCCGAAAGCCCAGCATGGCTCAGAGGAATCACAGAAGGGGAAATGGACTCAAGTGGCTCCGGAACTGACTGGGTCGGAGCCAACAGCATTTTCGGTAAGGCAGATGACTTCAGGAGTCTCAGCACTACTCTCTCCACATCTTCTTCCGATAGGCTCCTGGAAGACAGTGTGGGAGATCTAGACCTCTGTAATATAGGGGACCTTAATGTAAGGGAGACCGACAAAGGATCACTACACCAGCTCCGATGTTTGCTATCAGTGGTTGGCTCCGAAATGCCTGGTGCCGACACTGTAGCCATAGTAGCTATGTCCTCGATCGGTTCCGAACTCAGTGGAGCCGAGGAGGAAGAAGACTTGTCTGGTTTGGAAATTTTGGGAGGTGGTTCCGATGCATCAGATGGTGCTGGGGAATGCCTCTTAGAAAGTTTTGTCTTTTCTTTCTTGGAACCATGCGATTTAGAGGAAGAAGACGAACTGGCCAGGTCTTCCTCAAAAGAGGGCTTAAGGAGACCCTTTAGTATCAGTTTATTCTTTCTCTCCTGTAATACCCTGGCACTGAATGAGTGAGAAAACAAACACGTTTCTTGTAAATGGACGGCCCAGAGGCAATACACACAGTTACTGTGGCCATCGGTAATGGACATCTTCTGCAAGCATTTCACACACTTTTTAAACCCCAAGGGTTTATGATCTTTTACCTCCTTAGACATAGCACTGAAGATGCAGCCAAAAGGACACCAGCCAAGCACACAGAGAGAGGAACAGGTCCTCTAACTTAAATGGGCCTAGCCCTTTCAGCACTAGCCATCACACAACCATGAGGACTAGGTCCTCTAACTCAAACGGGCCTAGCCTTGGGTAGAAAAGGAAAGGAAAAAACCTAGGTCCTCTAACTCAAACAGACCTAAGAGGAGAATAGAAAGGTCAGAATTAGCAATTTATTGACACACAAGGAAGAGCCTCTATACAAAGAACTATGCCTGGGAGTGATAAGGGTTGACAAAACAGGAACCCTTGTCAGCGAAGGTAAATCCGACAAAAGAAATATGTGGATTACTCCACAAATAACTAGCTTAAGCCAACACAGCACACCAAGAAAAACTAAACAGCTAAGCTAATAACGCAGTCTAAAGAAAAATGCACACAGAATGTTAAATTGAGTGCAAAACGCACCTTGAGCACTAAATATTAAGCTACCTATGAACTAACTAGCCCAGTAAACAACAACTAAGGGCAAAACGCCTAGAAAAAGAAACTAAACTGGCACACAGGATACCAAGGAGAACAACAAGGCCAACGGCCAACCAGTTCTCGACAATAACTGGCTAAATAGAGCAAAAAGTACTTCAATTAACTAAACTACTCTAACGATAGGAAACAACACTAGCAAATGTTATATAATTCTATATTTAAGCTGAAAATAGCACAAAATAGCAAAAAATTTGCAAAATGTGTTAAACTTGGCCACGGCCAAGAAGAAGCACATCTGAACTCGTCGATGTGGCAAATGAGATTTTGGGATTGTACTGGTGCACCATGGAATACCTACCTAGCCACGAGCCAACTAGAAGACTTGAGTTTGCAAAAAGGCCGAGTTGGAGCAGAGACTCAGCTCCGAACCCATATGTAAGAATGAAGGTGAGATGGACTACAGAATGTCATCCTTTAGTACTACGCTTTGAACATTTATTAACTGTGGTGGATTGGTGGAGGCTATAACATAAATACCACTAATCTGGTCTTTTCATCAGCAAGCCTGATCTGGATAATCATTTTATTCTCTTTACCAGACTAAGTTATCTTGAAAGAAGTGAACAAGATGCTCTTTTCTGAGTGCAGTCCAATTACCTGTCTACTCAAAGCTTTGCCATCTTGAGAATGTGACCTGTCTGCCTGGATTCCTGCTACCAAGCTTACCTTGATTATAGGTTCATAGGTTCATAGGTTCATACTAGGCTATCTGCCCGAGGGCATTTACAAGCCTAGCCCATAGTTTTGTGGCTTACGCCACCCCTGAGCTTCTCACACACTGTGCCAATAAGCCCATAATGGCTGTCCTTCAGAGGGTGTGTTTTAGTCTAAGTTTTATTATCTCAATTAAGAACACTCTCTCTTGCTCTTACATTTCTTCTACGCACGCTACTACACAAGGCTAGGATTGCTGCCAGGCAGAACCCCACCCCAGCCACTCCCACAACATACACTGTCATAGCCTCTTTATTGGATGGAATATTTCAATCAAGGAGGCCCTGGTTACTCCCATCCTGAAAACAGCAGGCCTACTTGGCAATATGCATAACTAAACACTCACTTTTCCTCTGTGGATAAGGTATTACAGAAGATGGTGTGCGTGTGGCTGGACACTTATGAAAACATGATATCCACGATCAATTCCACTCAGTCTTTCATTCAAGAAAAAGTAATGAGAATGCTCTTACCAGTATTTTTATTTACTTCCTCATGGTGAAGAACCAGTGTTACCATTTCATACTGGTAGTACTGGATTCTATACGATAGCTCTAGGTACTATTTTGAACAGGACACAATATCTGGGGCATTAGCAGTATATTTCTATACTCTAGTTTCCTCCGTACTTTTCTGTCTGGAGTCAACTCCACTGCATCATACTCAATTCCTGAGAATCGCAGGACTCAATACTAGCATCATTACTTTCAAACATGTACCGATACTTGTTCTTAGGGTTACAAGATTTGATATGGCATGTCCTCTTCACTGCAGCCACCAGCTACACAGCATCATGAATTACTGGGTGTAGACTTCCTTTTTTTTTTTTGGCCATGGTTGCTATACCAGCTATGGTCAGGTGTGAGGGATGCAATTGAAATGCTCTAATTTTCAGGCTTTGTGCATGCAAGGCACCTTACTGTTGGGGACTGGTGTTCATATGCATTACATGCCCAAACCATCAAAACCTGCTCTTTTTAAGTTTTTGTTGTACAGTAAGCTGACCTTATACCACTCATATTTTATTGCTTATTTGGTGGTCTTTTAAGATACTCAAAATTTAGCTGATGCAGCACATTTGAAAAGATTACAGTTTCTGAGTGTTGGTTTTCA